>NC_058413.1:52809708-52925729 GCF_002201575.2 Neomonachus schauinslandi | reverse complement strand
GGATCGAGTCCCGCATCGGGCTCCCTGCTCGGCAGGGAGTCTGCTTCTCCCTCTGACCCTCCTCCCTCTCATGCTCTCTGTCTCTCATTCTCTCTGTCTCAAATAAAATAAATAAAATCTTTAAAAAAACAAAAAACAAAAAAAATAAAATAAAATATAGGTGTTGAAAGCAGCATTATTCATAATAGCCAATAAGTGGAAACCTAAATATCCATCAGCTGATGACTAGATAAATAAAATATGGTATATCCATATAACAGAATATTATTTTTCTATAAAAAGGAGTGAACTGCTGATATATCATACCACATACATCCCACAGAATAAAATATATTAATAGCTATAGCACATAAAAAGATGCTATTATGGACTGAATTATATCCCCCTAAAATTCATATGTTGAAGTCCTAATCCCTCTTACCTCAGATTGTGACTTTATTTGGAGATAGGACCTTTAAAGAGGTTATTAAGGTAAAATGAAGTCATAGGGGTAGGGTCTAATCCAGTATGACTGGTGTCCTTAATAAGAGGAGATTAGGACACAAACAGACACAGAGGAAGACCATGTGAAGACGCTAGAAAAAGATGGCCATCTATAAGTCAAGAAAAGAGGCCCTCAGAAG
Source organism: Neomonachus schauinslandi (assembly GCF_002201575.2). Classification (NCBI taxonomy): domain Eukaryota; kingdom Metazoa; phylum Chordata; class Mammalia; order Carnivora; family Phocidae; genus Neomonachus; species Neomonachus schauinslandi. Next base: position 52,925,106 of record NC_058413.1, on the reverse strand, counting down.
AAACCAATTCTGCCAACACCTTAATCTTGGATTTCTAGTTTCCAGAACTGGGAGGAAATAAATTTGTTGTTTAAGCCAACCGTCTGTGATACTTTGTTCTGGCAGCCCTAGGAAACTAATACAGATGCTTATCCTCATTATTAATCAAAGAAATGGAAATTAAAACCACCATGAGATTCTATTTTATAAGATTGACAAAAATATAGACAGGAATGAGTATTGGTGAGAATATGGATTAACAGACAGTCATAGACTGCCCTGGGGAGTACAAAGTGGTATATCCAATTTGTAAACATTTGGTATTACCAAGTCCATCTAAAGATGCACTTAGCTTATGGCCCAGCAGTTCCACTCCTAAGAAATTATCCTAGAGAAACTCTTATACATGTGTATCAGGACACTTTTGGAAAGATGTTGATAACAACTTTCTCTATAAGATTTGAAAAAGCTAGAACCCAGCTGTCCACAATAGGATGAATAATGGAGTACTATACAGCAGTAAAATTGAAAGATCTATATGCACATGCGTTAATATGCATGAGACTCATAAATACAATGTTGACAAGAAAGCAAGTTACAAAAGAATACAAACACTAAGATGCCATTTAGAGTTCAAAAATACCCAAGAAAATAATAGCATTTTGAGATATATCGTATGTAGTAATAATATTTAAAAGAAAAAAGAGGATGATAAAGGTTAGTAGGATGGTTACTGCTAGAGTATGCATTCTCAGAGGGGGTAATATTCCCCCAAGGGAGTAAAATTGCTTCCAGATGTTTAGGGAGGGGTTAAATATTACAGTGGGCCACAGTACATACATATATACAATGTATTTGTGGTATTAAAAGTAATGAAAGGGTAATTAGGAAAGAGGCATGTTTAGATAAGGAGGGCATTGGCAATACGGGTATTCTTTTTTTTAAGATTTTATTTATCTGACAGAGAGAGAGACAGAGAACACAAGCAGGGCAGAGGGAGAGGGAGAAGCAGACTCCTGGCCGAGCAGGGAGCCGAACTCAGGGCTCAGTCCCAGGACCCTGGGATCATGACCTGAGCCGAAGGTAGACCCTTAACCGACTGAGCCACCCAGGTGCCCCAGTATGGGTATTCTTTTACTTAATCTCAGCAGTGGATAGACAGGTGTTCTTAAGCATCTGTTTATTGAATGCTACTTTAGGCAAAGTCACTGTGCTAGGTGCTGAAGGATATATCTGTAACAAGGTTTAAAGCTTCATCTCAGTTATCACAAGGAATGACGGGAGCAGGAAGGGAATGGAGGGAAGGATTACTGGGGTGGGTGAGGAAAGCTTTGATAGGAATATATTTACTATCTTGGTTGTGATGATGTTTTTACAGGTGTAGCTATATTAAAACTTATCAAATTATACTTCAAATATATAGTTTATAGTATGTTGGTTATACCTCAGGAACACCTTTAAAGAGAGAGAGATTGGGCATATATCCCAGGGAAAATGAAAATTTATTTTCACAAAGAAACTTGCACACAAATGTTCATAGTAGTTTTATTCATAATAGCCAAAAAACTAGAAATTGTTTAATGACCTTCTTTGAGTTGAAGGATCAAACAAACTTGGTATGTCCATACTATGGGACACTACTCGGCAATAAAAAGGAACAAACTGTTGATACGTGCAACAGCTGCAATGAACCTCAAGGAAATTATGCTGAGTTTAAAAAGGCAGTCTTGAGGAGAACAGCAAGCTGGATAGGGATCAAATCATTCTGAACACCTACAAACTCAACAGGAGATTGAAGAAAAGAATAGCAGCAGCTCTCTGAACAGAAAAGCGACCACTTTCTGGAAGGTAGGATGTGAGGAGAAGTGAATCCGAGGCGATATTCGGGAGGATAGACGGCGGGGGAGGGGGCCTCGTCGGCCGCTTCTGGCAAGTGATAGAGCCGCAGAGCACAAAATCGGAACTTATAGAAGTCCGCTCCGCTGAGGGACGTCACTCCGGTGGCTAAGCGGGGGGTGGAACCCTCTCTGGGACAGTGTGGTCTCAGGACCCTCAGGGTCACAGAAAGACTGGGGATGCCTGAGTACAGCAGAGCTCCCAGGGATCGGAGCAGGGAAGCTGCCTGCAGAGATGGAGCCGAGGCGCAGGCTCTCAGCTCGGGGTTGCCATAAACCGTGATCCGCGGCACAGTCGGGCCACTGCTCCTCCAGCAGGGACCCAACAAGCGGCAGATCGGGGAGACTCACCTTCCTTCCCCGGGAGGGGTGGCATGGGAGCGACCACAGGGATCTGCTGGGTTTGGAGACTCTGCATGGGGTCGGGTGCCGGAGATAGAAATGCGCAGTCACAGGCTGGGTGAGCACGGAGTGCGGCCGGAGACCAGGGAGAGGGGAGTGACTGACGGCTTTTCTCTGGGCGCACTGAGGAGTGGGGCCCCGAGTTCTTGGCTCCTCCCGGGCGGAGATTGGGAGGCCACAGTTTGCACTCTCGTCCTCCAAAGCCTTATGGAAAGCTTGCAGGGAACAAATGCTCACAAGAGCAAACCTGAGCAGATTACTTAGCCGGGACCGGCAAGGGGCAGGGCAATTCCGCCTCCGGCAAAGACATTTGGGAACCACGGCAACAGGCCCCTCCCCCAGAATATCAGCAAGAACAGCCAGCCAAGACCAATTTACCGATCAATGAGAACGGCAGAACTCCAGCGCTAGGGGAATACTGCACATAGAATCCATGGCTTTTTTACCATGATTCTTTAGGCTTTCAAAGTTAATTTTTTTTTAACTGTCTTTTTTTTTTGTTTTAATATTTTTTTTCCCTTTTTCAACCAACATCTTATCAATCCGTTTTTTAAAAAACATTTTTATTTTTCATTTTTAGAGTCATATTCTATCCCTTCATAGTAGTTACCTTATTTTTGGCGCATATATATATACACACATATATATAAAAGTTGTTCTCTCTTTAAAATTTTGAGATACATTTTCTTCTAACGGATCAAAATATACCCTAAATCTCTAGTGTATGGCTTTGTTCTACTCTCCTGCCAGATCACATTCTCTACCTTTTTTTTTTAAATCCTCTTCTTTCTTTTTTCAAACAACTTATCAATTCCTTTTACAAAATTTTTTATAATTTTCATCTTTACAGTCATATTCCATCCCTTCATCGTATCAACCCTTATTTTTGTACATATATAAGTTTTTTTTCTTTAAAATTTTGGGAGGCACTATCTTCTAACAGACGAAAACACACCCAAAAATCTAGTGTGTGGCACTGATCTGTGCACCATCCTGATCATATTTGATCATATTCTTGCTTTTTTTGTTTTGTTCTGTTTTTGTTTGTTTTTATCTTTTTCTTTTTCTTTTTTCTTTCTTTCCCTTTCTTTTCCCCTGGCTTCAGTTCTTTTCTGATTTGTTTAGAGTATATTTTCTGGGGACATTGTTACCCTGTTAGCATTTTGTTCTCTCATTCCTCTGTTCTCCTCTGGACAAAATGACAAGACGGAAAAAACCACCTCAACAAAAAGAACAAGAGGTAGTACCGACTGCCAGGGATCTACTCAATACGGACATTAGTATGATGTCAGATCTAGAGTTCAGAATCATCACTTTAAAGATACTAGCAGGGCTTGAAAAAAGCATGGAAGTTATTAGAGAAACCCTTTCTGGAGAAATCAAAGAACTAAAATCTAACCAAGTCGAAATCAAAAAGGCTATTAATGAGGTGCAATCAAAAATGGGGGCACTAACTGCTAGGATAACTGAGGCAAAAGAGAGAATCACTGATATACAGGACCAAATGCTGGAAAATAAAGAAGCTGAGAAAAAGAGAGATAAACAGCTACTGGATCACGAGGGCAGAATTCGAGAGATAATCGATACCATAAGATGAAACAACATTAGAATAATTGGGATCCCAGAAGAAGAAGAAAGAGAGGGGCAGAAGGTATATTGGAGCAAATTATAGCAGAGAACTTCCCTAATTTGGGGAAGGAAACAGGCATCAAAATCCAGGAGGCACAGAGAACCCCTCTCAAAATCAATAAAAATAGGTCAACAACCCGACATCTAATAGTAAAACTCACGAGTCTCAGAGACAAAGAGAAAATCCTGAAAGCAGCTCGGGAGAAGAGATATGTAACCTACAATGGTAGAAACTTTAAATTGGCAACAGACCTGTCCACAGAGACCTGGCAGGCCAGAAAGGACTGGCAGGATATATTCAGAGCACTAAATGAGAAAAATATGCAGCCAAGAATACTATATCCAGCTAGGCTGTCATTGAAAATAGGAGGAGAGATAAAAAGCTTCCAGGACAAACAAAAACTAAAGGAATTTGCAAAGACGAAACCAGCCCTACAAGAAATACTGAAAGGGGTCCTCTAAGCAAAGAGAGAGCCTAAAAGCAACATAGACCAGAAAGGAACACAGACATTATACAGTAACAGTCACCTTGGCACTAAGTTCATATTTTTCAAGAGTTACCCTGAATGTAAATGGGCTAAATGCCCGAATCAAAAGACACAGGCTATCAGATTGGATAAAAAAACCAAAACCCATCGATATGCTGTCTGCAAGAGACTCATTTTAGACCCAAAGACACCCCCAGATTGAAAGTGAGGGGGTGGAAAACCATTTACCATGCTAATGGACACCAAAAGAAAGCTGGGGTGGCAATCCTTATATCAGACAAATTAGATTTTAAACCAAAGACTGTAATAAGAGATGAGGAAGGACACTATATCCTACTTAAAGGGTCTATCCAACAAGAAGATCTAACAGTTGTAAATATCTATGCCCCTAACATGGGAGCAGCCAATTATATAAGGCAATTAATAACAAAAGCAAAGAAACACATTGACATCAATACAATAATAGTGGGGAACTTTAACATCCCCCTCACTGAAATGGACAGATCATCTAAGCAAAAGATCAACAAGGAAATAAAGACTTTAAGTGACACATTGGACCAAATGGACTTCACAGACATATTCAGAGCATTCCATCCCAAAGCAACGGAATACACATTCTTCTCTAGTGCCCATGGACCATTCTCCAGAATAGATCACATCTTAGGCCACAAATCAGGTCCCAACCAGTACCAAAAGATTGGGATCATTCCCTGCCTATTTTCAGACCACAATGCTTTGAAACTAGAACTCAATCACAAGAGGAAAGTCGGAAAGAACTCAAATACATGGAGGCTAAAGAACATCCTACTGAAGAATGAATGGGTCAACCAGGAAATTAAAGAAGAATTAAAAAAATTCATTGAAACCAATGAAAATGAAAACACAGCTGTTCAAAATCTTTGGGATGCAGCAAAAGCAGTCCTAAGAGGAAAGTATATAGCAATACAAGCCTTTCTCAAGAAACAAGAAAGGTCTTAAGTACACAACCTAACCCTACACCTAAAGGAGCTGGAGAAAGAACAGCAAATAAAGCCTAAACCCAGCAGGAGAAGAGAAATCATAAAGATCAGAGCAGAAATCAATACAATAGAAACCAAAAGAACAGTAGAACAGATCAATGAAACTAGGAGCTGGTTCTTTGAAAGAATTAACAAGATTGATAAACCCCTGGCCAGACTTATCAAAGAGAAAAGAGACAGGACCCAAATCAACAAAATCATGAATGAAAGAGAGATCACAACCAACACCAAAGAAATACAAACAATTATAAGAACATATTATGAGCAACTGTATGCCAGCAAATTAGATAACCTGGAAGAAACAGATGCATTCCTAGAGATGTATCAACTACCAAAACTGAACCAGGAAGAAACAGAAAACCTGAACAGACCTATAACCACTAAGGAAATTGAAGCAGTCATCAAAAATCTCCCAACAAACAAAAGCCCAGGACCAGATGGCTTCCCAGGGGAATTCTACCAAACATTTCAAGAAGAATTAATACCTATTCTTCTGAAACTGTTCCAAAAAATAGAAATGGAAGGAAAACTTCCAAACTCGTTTTATGACGCCACCATTACCTTGATCCCAAAACCAGACAAAGACCCCATCAAAAGGGAGAATTACCAATATCCTTGATGAACATGGATGCAAAAATTCTCACCAAAATACTAGCCAGTAGGATCCAACAGTACATTAAAAGGATTATTCACCACGACCAAGTGGGATTTATCCCTGGGCTGCAAGGATGGTTCAACATCTGCAAATCAATCAATGTGATACAATACATTAACAAAAGAAAGAACAAGAACCATATGATCCTCTCAATAGATGCAGAAAAAGCATTTGACAAAGGACAGCATCCTTTCTTGATCAAAACTCTTCAGAGTATAGGGATCAAGGGTACATACCTCAATATCATAAAAGCCATCTATGAAAAACCTACAGCGAATATCATTCTCAATGGGGAAAAACTGAGAGCTTTCCCCCTAGGATCAGGAACGCAGCAGGGATGTCCACTATCACCACTGCTATTCAACATAGTATTAGAAGTCCTAGCCACAGCAATCAGACAACAAAAAGAAATCAAAGGCATCCAAATTGGCAAAGAAGAAGTCAAACTCTCACTCTTTGCAGATGATATGATACTTTATGTGGAAAACCCAAAAGACTCCACCCCAAAACTGCTAGAACTCATACAGTAATTCAGTAAAGTGGCAGGATATAAAATCAATGCACAGAAATCAGTGGCATTCCTATACACCAACAACAAGACAGAAGAAAGAGAAATTAAGGAGTCGATCCCATTTACAATTGTACCCAAAACCATAAGATACCTAGGCATAAATCTAACCAAAGAGGCAAAGGATCTGTACTCAGAAAACTATAAAATACTCATGAAACAAACTGAGGAAGACACAAAGAAATGGAAAAACGTTCCATGCTCATGGATTGGAAGAACAAATATTGTGAAGATGTCAGTGCTACCTAGAGCAATCTACACATTCAATGCAATTCCCATCAAAATACCATCCACTTTTTTCAAAGAAATAGAACAAATAATCCTAAAATTTGTATGAAACCAGAAAAGACCCCGAATAGCCAGAGGAATGTTGAAAAAGAAAAGCAAAGCTGGCGGCATTACAATTCCGGACTTCCAGCTCTATTACAGAGCTGTCATCATCAAGACAGTTAAGGTACGGGCACAAAAACAAGACACATAGATCAATGGAACAGAATAGAGGGCCCAGAAGTGGACCCTCAACTCTGTGGTCAACTAATCTTCCACAAAGCAGGAAAGAATGTCCAGTGGATAAAAGACAGTCTCTTCAACAAATGGTGTTGGGAAAATTGGACAGCCACATGCAGAAGAATGAAACTGGACCACTTCCTTACACCACACACAAAAATAGACTCAAAATGGTTGAAAGACCTCAATGTGAGACAGGAGTCCATCAAAATCCTAGAGGAGAACACAGGCAGCAACCTCTTCGACCTCAGGCGCAGCAACTTCTTCCTAGAAACATTGCCAAAGGCAAGGGAAGCAAGGGCAAAAATGAACTATTGGGACTTCATCAAGATAAAAAGCTTTTGCACAGTAAAAGAAACAGTCAACAAAACCAAAAGACAACCGACAGAATGGGAGAAGATATTTGCAAATGACATATCTGATAAAGGGTCAGTATCCAAAATCTATAAAGAACTCATCAAACTCAACACCCAAAGAACAAATAATCTAATCAAGAAATGGGCAGAAGACATGAACGGACATTTTTCCAAAGAAGACATCCAAATGGCCAACATGAAAAAGTGCTCGGCATCAGGGAAATCCAAATCAAAACCTCAATGAGATACCACCTTACACCAGTCAGAATGGCTAAAATTAACAAGTCAGGAAACGACACATGTTGGGGGGGATGCGGAGAAAGGGGAACCCTCCTACACTGTTGTGGGAATGCAAGCTCGTGCAACCACTCTGGAAAACAGTATGGAGGTTCCTCAAAAAGTTGAAAATAGAGCTACCATATGATCCAGCAATTGCACTACTGGGTATTTACCCCAAAGATACAAATGTAGTGATCCGAAGGGGTACATGCACCCCAATGTTTATAGCAGCAATGTCCACAATAGCCAAACTGTGGAAAGAGCCAAGATGTCCATCGACAGATGAATGGATAAAGAAGATGTGGTATATATATATAATGAATATTATGCAGCCATCAAAAGGAATGAGATCTTGCCATTTGCAACGACGTGGATGGAACTGGAGGCTGTTATGTTGAGTGAAATAAGTCAAACAGAGAAAGACATGTATCATATGACCTCACGGATATGAGGAATTCTTAATCTCAGGAAACAAACTGGGGGTTGCTGGAGTGGGGGGTGGGGTGGGAGGGATGTGGTGGCTGAGTGATAGACATTGGGGAGGGTATGTGCTATGGTGAGTGCTGTGAATTGTGCAAGACTGTTGAATCACAGTTCTGTACCTCTGAAACAAATAATGCAATATATGTTAAGAAAAAAAAAAAGAAGAAGAAGATAGTAGGAGGGGAAGAATGAAGGGGGGAAATCGGAGGGGGAGACGAACCATGAGAGACGATGGACTCTGAAAAACAAACTGAGGGTTCTAGAGGGGAGGGGGTGGGAGGCTGGGTTAGCCTGGTGATGGGTATTAAAGAGGGCACGTTCTGCATGGAGCACTGGGCGTTATGCACAAACAATGAATCATGGAACACTATATCAAAAACTAATGATGTAATGTATGGTGATTAACATAACAGTAAAAAGTAAAAAAAAATAAAAAGGCAATCTTAAAAAGATAGGTGCTGGGGCGCCTGGGTGGCTCAGTCAGTTAAGCCTCTGACTCGTGATTTTGGCTCAGGTCATGATTTCAGGGTCCTGGGATTGAGCCCTGCATTGGGCTCTGCGCTCAGCGGGGAGTCTGCTTGAGATTCTCTCTCTCCTTCTGCCTTTCCCCCTGCTCATGCCCTCTCTCTAACACTTTCTCTCTCTCAAATAAATAAATCTTTTTTTAAAAGAAAGACAAGCTGAATGAGTCCATCATATAATATTTGTGAAATAACATGTTATAGAGCTAGAGAACAGGTCAGTGGTTGCCAGAAATCAAGGATGAGGAGAGTGGATATAGTTATTATGGAGCAGCACAAGGGAGTCTTTTGGGTGGTTCAGTTAAGCATCTGATTTCGGTGCTGGTTACATGAAGCTACACATGTGATTAAATTGCATAGACCTCTACACACACACACACACCCAAATCAGTTCATGTATAAATGGTGAAATCTAAATAAGCTCTGTGCTTTGTACCAGTGTTAATTTCCTGATTTTGATGTTTACTATAGTTATGCAAGATGCTAACATTGGGAGGTACGTAGGACCTCTTTGTGACTTCTTTTCAAAATTAAGTGTTTGAGAAAAAGACCAGTGACTAAACTAGTACCTCTAGTGTCCAGATTTTGGTTTCTTTTTTTTTTTAGAGATTTTATTTATTTATTTGAGAGAGAGAGAATGAGAGAGAGCATATGAGAGGGGGGAGGGTCAGAGGGAGAAGCAGACTCCCTGCCGAGCAGGGAGCCCGATGCGGGACTCGATCCAGGGACTTCAGGATCATGACCTGAGCCGAAGGCAGTTGCTTAACCAACTGAGCCACCCAGGCGCCCCAGATTTTGTTTTCTAAATACTTTCTCCTCTCATTTAGGGATGGGGGAAGGAGACAGGGCTTTTGGGGAAGATAGGTATGATTCTCCAGGTCTGGGGCATGAAATATATAAGATAAACCTTAAATGGTTTGTCATAATAGAAGCCAAAGAAACTAGCAAAATTATCAAAAACCAGTAGGTCATGCCAGAAGGACTTAGGATGTGATCTTACCGGCCAAAGATGGGATAATTTTAGCATCACTAATGATAATTGCAGTGAATTAAAACACACTGAATATTTTTAAAGCCGTGTCTTCATAATAATAATTTATTAAAGTTATAATTAGGCATTCTTTGGAGGTTTCTAGGGAAACAACTCAGTTGGGAAACTAGATAAAAAGGAAAAGAATTAACCATTTATCTTGCCTTCCTTATACAAACTATACCTCAAGGTAATTAAATAGTCGACTTGCAAGGTTTCTTTCATAGAATTATTCCAGCTAATAAATGAAAAAGGAATGATAGAATTCCTTGTTGAGAATAATAGGAAAAAATAGAAAAAAATCTTTAGTTTTTGCATCCTCTAATAGATTTAGGTGTTTATCATCATAGGCCTGTTAACGTTAGTTTTCTGGGGCTACTGTATAAATTACCATAAACTGGGTGGCTTAAAACAACAGAAATTTATTCCTTTTGCGTTCTGGAGCCCAAAAGTCAAAATCAAAGGATCAGCATAGCTGCATTCCCTCAAACCGTTTTAGGGGAGAATCAGTCCTTGCCTCCCCAGCTTTTGGTGGCTGCAGGCATTCTTTTGCTTGTGGCCACATCACTCTAATCTCTGCTTCCATGGTCATATTGGCTCTTCTGGGTTTTCTTCTATGTGTCTTTTATACAGATACTTATTGGATTTAGGGCCCATCGAGGGAATCTGGAATGATCTTAAAATCTTTAACCTAATTACATCTGCAAAGGTCCTTTTCCAAATGAGGTAACATTTACAGGTTCCAGGGTTTAAGACATGGACTTACTTTTTTAGGGGCTACCATTCAGCTCACTCTAGTGGTTAATATCATAAAAAGAGGTAAGTCAGAGGCAACCCTCCTCAGGGAAGTAAACATCACATTGCAAGAAACAAAAAAAAAAACCCTGAATGAAATCAAGCATCAACTTATAGGACACACAGGAAACAGAACACTACAAGGATGCAGTCAACAAAATTCAGGCTGTGGGAAATGCTACAGGACAAAAAGAAAGTTTCTTCAACAAATAAAGTACAAGAGAGAAAAAAAAGAGATGGAGGAAGGAAGGAGCCTATATATGAAAAGAAACCTAAGCAACATCATCCACGTGTACTGTGGGGGCCTTATTTTGATCCCGATTTGAAAAACTTAAAAATATTAAGCAATCAGGGAAATTTGAACACTTATTGGTTGTTTTATAAGCATTTATTATAAATTTTAATATGGGTAGGGTTTTTAAAAAAGTCCTTGTCTTTTAGATATCATACTGAAATATTTACGGATGAAATGAAATGTCTGGGACTTGCTTCAGTACAGGGGGTGGGAGAGGTAGGTGGGTTTATTGTTGTCTCTACTTTTATTTATGTTACAATAAAGTTAAAAATCTAAAAATGCTGTAACTAGAAGGATGATCCTCTTAGCTTTTTCTGCATGGTGATTAGTGAGGCTCTCAGGGCTGTGTCAAGGAATCCAGGAAACTGGAATCCAGGAAAAGAAAAAAATGCATTTCCCTTTGAGAATATGTTTACTCAGCCAGCCTTGCCTGACAAAATTCTCCCAAGCTCTCCTCACCCCATCTCACCCCATCAGTCTGGATTAAATAACACCCTCTTTTGTGTTCTCCTAGTACCCACTACATACATACTTCCACAGTATATTTAATTGTGTACTGTCTGGTTCTCCCACTTTCCAGATTATAAATTCCTTGAAGATGCTAACCTTGTTTATTCATCTTTATTCATCTATATATTGCCCTCAAACAGTGCAGTTGACATTGGGCTTGGTAAGCTCTCTCAATAAATGATTGTTGAATGAGCGATAGGGAACTGGGTTTGTGCTGGTAAATAAAATGTAAAATATAACCCCTACTTTCTCTATCTCTTCAGTAAACCCTTTTCCCAGGACTACTAAGGTATAGCTACAGAGCTTCTTTAAACTTTTTTCTTCTTCTTCTGCCCATCCTCTGGCAGAGGTGCTAATGAAAGATAAGTGAAGGGTAAGCACTGTAGCAACGTGGAAAATGGGTTCCTGCACAATCAAATGTCATTGATTTCCACTCTTTCCCAGGGTGTATAGTGCAGTGGAGTCTCTTCAAATGGCTGTCTTTCTGTACTATTTGTTTTGCTACATTCTGTGTATCAGAGGTCCCCTTCTGTATGAATTCCTTGGTATGCCTTAAGATGGTAATTAGAATGTAACCTCCTAGGGGCACCTGGCTGGCTCGGTGGAGCACGTAACTTCTCGATCTTGGGGTTGTTGGTTCGAGCCTCACACTGGGTATAGAGATTACTTAAAAATGAAAAAAAAAAAATCTTAAAAAAAAAAAAGAATGTAACTTCCTAGAAATGATGCCAAGAAGTACTATAAAAATACTGTTTTGTGGGGTGTCTGGCTGGCTGAGTTGGTAGAGCATTCAACTTTTGATCTCGGGGTCATGAGTTCAAGCCCCACTTTGGGGCTTTAAAAAAATTGTTTTAATACTATTTTGTGCTATGGATGGGGTTATCTGGCAGTTTCCTAGTGGAATACCATCTCTATATAGACTTTAAGAGGTCTACAAAACTTTATAGCTGAGAGAGACGTAAGGGACTAGTGTGTTTCCCTGTTTTCATCCCATTGCCCCCATTAAAAAGAGCAACTTTTTGTATAATTGCAATCTTTTTGCTGTCTTAAAATATTGCATATTATCTAGTCTGGGCTAGTTTCTAAACTAGTGCTTTCTATATTTAGACTATTGAGAAAATAGGACACATAAGTAACAACTGTTATCTAAAATGAAAAAAATGTGTACTTACCATTTTCTTTTGATTACGTAGTGTTGGATGATTTCTCATTTTTGGAAAGCAGGATAAATCTTAAATTTTAAAATATAATTACTGGACATCGTAACCTTATTAAAGGCTTAAAGATACTTTATTTTCTCTTTAGGTGGTACGGGACTATAATCTTCAGCTGTTTTTACAAGAGAATGCTGTATTCCACAAGCCCCAGCCCTTCCAGTTCCAGCCCTGTGACAGTGATACTGTAAGGGGATTCCAGATTTTCATTCCATTTGTTTTTAAGCCATGTTTGTGCTCAAGTAACTATTATCCTTGGAATAGGCAGAAAAAGCTGAGTGCATCTCCTTAATTTTATAACAAAACTGTGAGTATGCAGAGAAGCTGACATTTCTCCTTTCTAAATGTAATTAAAACCCAGTTTCTTTATGTCACCAATTTAACTGAGGTTAAGTTATGAGACATGTAACTAAAAACCTGCAAACTGAACAGAAGGAAGAAGGGAAAATATTCAATAAAAAAATTTTTTCAATTCAAATATAAATTATACTTTCTATCTATGAAATTCTTCACATGTAAACACTTCCAAAGAAACCAGTGGTTAAATTTTAACCAGAATAGGGGCGCCTGGGTGGCTCAGTCATTAAGCGTCTGCCTTCGGCTCAGGTCATGATCCCAGGGTCCTGGGATCTAGCCCCGCGTCGGGCTCCCCGCTCCGCGGGAGGCCTGCTTCTCCCTCTCCCACTCCCCTTGCTTGTGTTCCCTCTCTCGCTGTGTCTCTCTATGTCAAATGAATAAAATCTTAAAAAAAAAAATTTTAACCAGAATAGAATCAATAAGCAGAACAGTGCATATGTGCCTACACATATTTTGGTTGGCTTTATAAAAAATTACAGGCCCTTTATAATTCCTTTCAGATTTCTTAGAATGTCAGAGTATTAACATAAATGCCAAATTGACAATTTTTAAAAAGCAATCATGCATTTTATCATTGAGTTTATGAAGAATGTTTGCCATTATTTGAATTTAAAAAAATAGAACCAAAATGCTAATTTGATAAAAAAAAAAAAGACAATCAACTTCTACAAGTTAAGAAGGCGCATGTTGGCATATCTAGCACATTCTTTCAATGTAGGCAAGCCAAGAGGGAAGTCAAATTATATTCATAAGGTCTTTTAGTAAACCTGGAATCAGAACCAGGGGAATTTATATCAGAGTTTCATGGTATCAGTTTAATAGAAACCTTTGCTGGAGATTTTTCATTACTTTTCTTACATTTTAAGGAGCCCTGTTTGTGGCTATATAAAGAAATGTAGGAAATCAGCATTTACCTCTAGATTATAACTCTTGCCCTTTATATGTGCCTTTTTTTTTTTTAATCAATCCACTTTTGCTTAATGATTCAGCGATGTTGTCCTATAATTTGACTTCTTTACCTGAGAGGGATGAAGCAGAGCATTAGAAGATACAGGGTGTGGACAGGTTCACCAAGCTTGACTTAAAATAGTGACTAATTTATCTCTGCCCATTTTCCTCAGAAAAATCAGAATAACAGTAGACTCTCATTGTCCCAAGGCCCAGCTACAATCCTAAATCCTCCTCTGTTTGTAGACACTGTTAAATGTTCTTAGCTGCATGTCCCTGTTTGCCTTAAAATTCTAACTATGCTCTTTTCTGTCCTTGTGCAATCTTTACTGGGCAGAGTTTAAAAGCTGCCCAACTGGTGGATATTGAGCTCTCCCCTGTCAGTGCTCTGAGAATGACCATAGCTGAGGTATATGGGGGTGTGGGTCAAGGGTGGGAGAGATGGGATGTGTGGGTTTGCATGTTAATGAAGGGTGGGACCTGGTATTGGGATTAAAAATGTGTGTGTGTGTTTGTAAGGGGTCACTGAATTCAGCGTAAACTGGGACTTTCCATTTTCCCATATAAATTAAGGATTTCCTTTCCTATTTATAGTGAAAGGATTGAACTTCTCATTTTTCATCCTGTCTGAAGCACCTTAGTTTTTCTTGAGAGGCATGTTGGAAAGAATTATAGTTCTAATCTCGCCTTTATCAAGGGTAACTGAAGCCTATTTTAATATAACCCATTTCAAATTGCAGTATTTTTCCTGCAAAAGTCCAAAATGCCCAGATGAAAACATACAGTCACAATATTACTGTCAAAGTTAATTAAGGCTTAAAATGATTGTACCCATTTTGGTTTTTTGGCTTATCTTTACTTGCTGATGAATCGAAATTTCTTGTCATTTTATTTTAATATGTGATTATTTTGACTCATGCTTTAGAGTGATATACCAAAAGAAACTGGCCAAAATGGTTGTATAAAGACACAATTATTTCTGTTTTGTACAGCCATAGAATCGGATTGGGAATCTTAGTGTTAACCATAAGATCATTCCAAGTGACAGTGATCAGTGGCAAGTTCATCTGATGTAATAACTTAGTAGCTGTCTCATGGTTAACACTGAAAGATCTTCTTGTCTTTATTTCCATATAGAGTTATTGATTTCTACAGTGTCCTTTCTTTATATCCTCAAATACCATTTTTCAGATGATACCAGAAAGTTAAAAATCCTTTCTAGAAAGAGTAATGTTCACCTTTCTTTGCTGAAATGAGTTTTTAATGCAAGATTATTCTAAGAAGGATATAAGATGTACCCTAAAATTTCCCTTACCCCCAAAAAAGGGGATGTTCTATAAGGGAAAATTGACAAGTACATATATTAGGATCTCAGTTTTGGAGAGTCATTCAGCTGTCATGTGGGTCATGCTTGTGTTAGAGATTGATACAGGTGTCATACAATAAGAAATCATGAGCTTTGGAGTCAAGTCCTGGCTGTGCCATTTGCTGGCTGTGTTTATTTTATTTATATGTTTATCTGATATCTGTGAAAATCTTATCATATTTATATGTTTATATATTTATATATTTATATGTTTATCTGATATCTGTGAAAATCTTATTATATTTAACCTCTCTGATTCAGCTTTCTCATATGTAAATGTTAAAGACCTTAATCTGCTTGAAAATTAAATGAGATACTTAAGCATTTGACTCAGTACCTGACACATAGTAGATACAGAATAAATGTTGACTTTTTTTCCCGTATCTTTTCACAAGACAAGCATATTTCATTTTTTTAGGTTTTGCCCCTAATTGCTATAGGAAATACCAAAATATCAAATATTGAAGACATTATAAAGATTATGAAGTCTTGTAACACTTTTATATTCATGGTACCCCTGCTCTTAATTCCATTACTGAGTTGATCATTGAAAGTCCCTTGGGACTTCTGCTCTCCTTTTTCATTCCAAAACGTAGATCTCATCAGCCTCTTTCTTAGCAGTTTATAAGCCTAAAAAGCAATCTGTTTAGAATAAACAGCAGCCAATAGCTAACAGTTAGTGTCCATTCCTACCCCTTTTATACTTTTCAGCACCTCTGCCCTACATACACCTCAGTGTTTGTCCCTTCCATTACCAGAACTACTGATGTCTGTCCTTAAGGACATTTCCTCACATCCTGTGAAAAGGACCTCCTATCCTATTTCAGCCTGAGATGGGGAATAACATGGGAAACACACACATAAAAAGGCAGGAAAAACTTACGGAAACTTTTCCCCCAAATTTCCTGGTGGGAATGCGAAGACCCTTTCCTTTTTACCTTTCCTGAACTGCAAATAAGATTTTCACAGATATCAGAAACTGACATTTTTATCACAGTATCACAGATACAAGAAATAGCTGACAGGGGTGCCTGGGTGGCTCAGTGGGTTGAGCGTCTGCCTTTGGCTCAGGTCATGATCCCAGGGTTCTGGGGATCATGCCCCACATCAGGTTCCCTGCTCAGTGGGGAAGCTGCTTCTCCCTCTCCCCCGCCCCTCCCCCCACTTGTGCTCCCTCTGTCTCAAATAAATAAATAAATAAAATCTTAAAAAATATAGCTGACAAGTTTCTGATCCATGATCTTTTCCTGTTATTTTAGCCACTAGTGGTTATATTTAATTCTACCATGTAAAGATTAAAAGTTATATTAAGTAAAATGGCCACTTGCTGTAATTTAGGACTTTTGCACATTACATTTTCATTTAAGTGGGGCATTTTATGCATCTACTAAAAATACGTACAATATATGTAAACCAAACTAACATGCTGTACACCTTAAACTTATATAGTGATGTATGTCAATTATTTCTCAATAAAACTAAGAAAAAAATATTTACCAAAAATTACCCTTGTCTGTAAAAGACTATATGGGATCAGTATGCCATACAGGGAAATCACTTGAAAATTCTCATTGTTAGTGAGTGGCTTTATCTGCTGATGGAAATCTTGTATTGCATAAAGCATTGGCATATGACCATGAAAGCACTGTGATAGAGAATTGGTGGAAAATCCTCCTTGTGGGTGAATAGGTACCACCCTCCTATACATATACTTACCACAGTATCCCAAAAATGAAAGGCCAGAAACAGCAGTGCTGGCAGTCAGAGGGGGTTGTCCTAAGTTCTTCAGTCTTTCAAAAAGGACTTAATTTGGTTTTGTAGAAAACCTACCATCTATATAATGAGTCTTTATGCTTTCTCTGGATTTGATACATTCTTAGTCTACAGGTATCCAGAGCTTACTACAGGTATCCAGTAATGTACTGACACAAAAGAGCCTGGGAGTTCACTTTTTTATCTAGCCTGTGATTACAGCTCTTAAAGCAGAGCATCTGTGAGAGCTGCCAAAATAAAGACATACTCGTCATGTGGCTGTTCCAACCAGTCATGCCTCGACATATATCTAGAGAGTGTCAGAGACAAGACTTTTTGTTGGTTTCTTGTCTTGTTTTCATGGCATTACTGAAGGACATGTTTTTCTCTTAGCTTCACGTTTGGTATCTAATAGCTCTTGTTTGCTTCCCTGAGAGACTACACACACTCAACCCAGTTGTGAGTTCCTGCATCTCTTCTAAGCAAAAGGGCTACTCTCCAAGTATAGTCAGAATAAGTTTATGATTCATGAGGAGCACTGCTCCACTCCTTTCCAAGTTATGTGATAGATTTAAAATATGTGACTTAGAGGTCCACAATCTCTCATCAAAAGCCTTCAGGTCAGATGGGTTTTCAAAACTTAAAATTTTTCGGTGCTTGCTTCAGCAGCATATACACTAAAATTGAACGATACAGAGAAGTTGAGCATGGCCCTTGTGCAAGGATGACACGCAGATTCATGAAGTGTTCATATTTTTAAAAAATAAAACATTTAAAATGAATAAATAACATAGATATCCTGGATTTTTAGGGGCACCTGGCTGGCTCAGTTGGTAGAGCATGGGACTCTTGATCTTGGGGTTCTGAGTTTGAGCCCCATGTTTGGTGTAGAGATTACTTAAAAATAAAACATTTAAAAAATAAAATAAAATAACAGAATTTTCCAGGTTTTTGAAGGGTGATCCATATACCACATATTGTATAACACCCTAAACAACGGGAAGGACCTCATGATCAAGCTTGGTATTTTTGCAGTAAAACATTTGAATAGTCATACTAAGTGAAATAAATAAAAACTATAAATAATGTTTCTTCGGTTCAAGTCAAATTTTGCCACAAATGAGCTGTGGCTCCAAACTTACCTAAAATACCTGTGATTTTCAGAACATTGTGAATTTCAAAATTATAGGATGGTGAACCTGTATAAACATAAGTACTAAGAATATAATAACCTACACAGATCCAGATGCTTTTTACTTGAAGAGGCCCTTTTCAGAGCAAGTAAAAATTAACTTTCTTGAAATAATTAACAGTATATTATTAAATTTCATAAAAACTAAAGTTGGATTACATATTTAACACAATAAATATATACCAGTAAGCTGAAAAATACAAGTAATACAAATCCCTTGAATGAGGGTTAATAACCAGATTATTCCTGGCATACGACAACCCTAACATTATCTTTTGAAATTAGGTTGAAATGCTAGTATTTTGCTCTGTTTGTGGTTTTCATTCATCATACGACCATCTCTTTTTCTCTCTTTCAAATGATTATATTTTGATAACAGACTTGAAAAATAATGAAGTGTTTCTTGTATGAAATCAACTTTTTTATCCCTATTCACTTTGCCCTTCTGGGCATATGCTCAGATACCTGTCTGAAACTTCTGTGTCCTTATTTTAATCCTAAAGTGAACTGAAATGATATCTTGAGAGGGTAACTAAGGACAAAATCATTAAGATGACTTAAAAACTAATATATCAAGAATAGTAGAATGTTAATTTCTGTCGTGTAGTTCTTACAAATTTGAAAAGACTAATATTTAAATATATTCTGTAAAAATTGGGAACTTTAAAAAATTTAACATTGCTAGGCTCTGAAGGCCTTCTTAAACTCATATGAAACAGTTTGGCTTTTATTTTTCTAAAAACAAAATGAAATCAAAATCTGTCTTACCTCTAAGTAAATGGCCTAGCCAAAGTTTCATTCAAAGGAAATTTTTATTTTTGCAATGTCTTCTTAAATATTACTGCCTCTATTTTTATCAGTATTGGCATTAACTAAATAGAACAGTTAGTAAGACAGTCATAAGATAGCAAGGAATCTGAAGTCAAAGAGATCTCAATACAAGTTCTAAATTCACCACTTACTGACTTTAGAAAAGACACATACCCTTTCTAAGCCTAGAATTCCATAGCTATAAATTGAGAATCTCTATTAGGATTATTTTGAGTATTAAATAATGTATGTAAAGCAGTTAGCACAGAGTTTAAATATGCAATAAATGGTACCCTTTTAGAAAAAATTAACATAGCTCTATAGTTTTCTAATTATAAAAAAATTAGTAGAAAGTTTTCACCTGAACTGTCACTGTCCAAAGGTAACCACTGAGGGGGCGCTTGGGTGGCTCAGTGGGTTAAGCGTCTGACTCCAGGTTTTAGCTCAGGTCATGATCTCCTGGGTTGTGGGATCCAGCAGTGTTGGGCTCTGCGCTCCGCGGGGAGTCTACTTGAAGATTCTCTCCCTCTGCCCCTCCCCCCACATGTGTGAACTGAGATTAGTTATTTTACCCAGAGGGAACAGCATAGGTTTGTGTTTAGGTTAATATTTATTTTCCAGGAAAAGACCCATCTGCTTCTGTAATTTTTTTTTTTACTAAAACTTGTATGATTTATAAAATCTGATGTTTCCAAAGATCTCAAAATTCACATTTAGTTGACCTAACTTATCAAATAGCCAAGCTGACAAATGACAAATGAAAAACTACCTATCCTATACTTAAAAGTTGATAGGAAAGTCCTTTTATAGCATTTCTCTTCAGTTTGTAATTTATTTGAATTATTTTTGTGCCACTATTATTCTGAGAATTGAGATATTAGTCTCTTTTAAAAATAATCAAGTTCAGTAAGTGAACTTTGTCAGAGCTAGGCTATAGTGCTTTTTGATACATAATTTTTAAATTCTCATATTCTGCTTCAGGCAGATAACAATGTGCTTTAAATTTTTGTGCTTAAGAGCGTATATATGTTATTTTTCTCTGATGTTTCAAATACATTTTTAAGAGGTAAAGGAAAAATGTTAAAAGAGTGAACTAAAGGGGCGCCTGGGTGGCTCAGTCACTAAGTGTCTGCCTTCGGCTCAGGTCATGATCCCAGGGTCCTGGGATCGAGCCCCACATTGGGCTCCCTGCTCAGCGGGAAGCCTGCTTCTCCCTCTCCCACTCCCCCTGCTTGTGTTCCTGCTCTCGCTGTCTCTCTCTGTCAAATAAATAAATAAAATCTTTAAAAAAAAAAAAAAAAGAGTGAACTAAAGATTAAATTAGCTAACATTTCAAAAAGAAGCAGTCATTAGCAGTTCCTTTGGTAGAATCAACCACTGCTAACACCACCATCAGATCTACACTAGATCCTGATTTGTATCAATCTTGGATGGTAGAGGTTGCATTAGAATGTTTCTCTGTGTATTGTTTAACACATGGGCTGTGTTGCCTTTTATGAAATTCTCATTAGTCTAAACCTGAGTTATAGGTAGCTTCCACATGTCTTCCCATGGCTTGATTTTATTTATTTATTTTTTAAAGATTTTATTTATTTATTTGACAGAGAGAGAGATAGCGAGAGCAGGAACAAAAGCAGGGGGAGTGGGAGAGCGAGAAGCAGGCTTCTGCCGAGCAGGGAGCCCGATGTGGGACTCGATCCCAGGACCCTGGGATTATGACCTGAGCCGAAGGCAGACGCTTAACGACTGAGCCACCCAGGCGCCCTTCCCATGGCTTGATTTTAGAATTCATGGGAAAAAAAATTAACTTGAATTTGAATCACAAAATTGTATCTCCCAATCAGTGGCCTTTGTTGTCTGTCCTGATCGTTAGACACTCCTGTCTGAGGAATAGTAAACCCAAAGAGTAAGGGGGAAAGGCCCTATCTTTACTTCCCCAGGTCTTAAGCACAGGAAATACTCAGTAAAAAGGTAGAGATTATGTGTGAGCAAGTAGGGCTGTGGCCTATCTGCAGCCATTACACATTTAAACCCACTTACCTATTCCTAAAATGTTGCTCAGTGATAAAAATCAAATTTCTCCATCAGCTGTCTCCTTTCTCACCTATTCTGTTCCCTGTAAGTTCATTCTGTGTTTGAGATCTGCCTTGATCTTTCAACATACCTTCAGTCTTGTTTCTGATTCATTCTTTGGGCTAGCAAGAACCTAGGAATTATGTGGAATTTTTTGTTAATAACAAAAAATTTTGTTTCAGGTAATTTTCAACTGGGTCTTTAGCATTAACAATTACCACTTATTGGATACTTAATAATATAGGTACTATAAGAGAATGTTTATAATAATGAGCTCATTTTATCTTTTTTTTTAATGAGCTCATTTTATCTTAATAACCCCAATGAGATAGGCATTTTCACCAATTTTCAGATGTAACTAAGACTCAGATTAATAATATGCCCCAGATCATAAAGATCATAAAGGACATAGGATTAAAACTGAGTCTGTCTGACTTAAAAACCTATGCCTGGGCTCTTCAGAATACACGTTTCTGGCATTCCATTTATATATTAGATTCCTCTGATTAATGTAGATTGCATTTGTAATCTTTACCCAGGGTTTAACATTTTAAACCCTAACTTCTGAGAATGGATTAAAATTTAAATGCCTAGATCCTTTTACAAAGCAAAATATAATAATAAAGATGGTTCTCAGATTCCTAATAGCCCAAAGAATGAATCAGAATAATAAAATGTAATGGTGAAGTTGGTTAGATTTTGACTTTGATTCTTTTGCTGTATTTCAATGCATTTAATAATCTAGCTTTAGCTGAAATGTATGCGTAGAGTAAAAGGTTTTTTTTTTTTTAAGATTTTATTTATTTATTTGAGAGAGAGAATGAGAGACAGAGAGCATGAGAGGGAGGAGGGTCAGAGGGAGAAGCAGACTCCCCACTGAGCAGGGAACCCGACGTGGGACTCAATCCCAGGACTCCAGGATCGTGACCTGAGCTGAAGGCAGTCACTTAACCAACTGAGCCACCCAGGTGCCCTGAGTAAAAGTTTTTGAACCTTGCCTATAATCCCCCCAACAGAAATAATAAGTTTTTAATCCAGTCAAGTTATGCTTTACCAATTTTGAGCTATGTGGCCTTGCAAAAGTCAGTTTTCTAAAATCTTTCCACTGTAAAATTTTGCTTCTTTTTTTGTATTAAAATCTTCTTGGGATAATTCATATTTAAGAAATTGTTTGCTTTCCCAATTATTAGATTTTTGTCAGGGGTTCTTAAGAGTTTAGAGAAAATAAAAATAGTTTAGTGGTTAAGAGCTCTGATTCTGAAATCAGACTTGTAAAATCAAAGTTGTAACATTTAATACCTGGTAGACACTAGAAATTTTACCTAACCTCTCTCAGCCTCAGTTTCCTTTTTATAAGATGGCTGTATGACTTATCTCATAAGGTTGTTCTAAAAGTTATGTGAGGGGCGCCTGGGTGGCTCAGTCAGATAAGCGTCTGCCTTCGGCTCAGGTCATGATCTCGGGTCCTGGGTTCGAGCCCTGCATCAGGCTCCCTGCTCAGTGGGGAGTCTGCTTCTCCCTCTTCATCTGCTCTTTCCCCTGTTTGTGCTGTCTCAAATAAATAAATAAAACCTTAAAAAAAAAAGTTATGTGAAAAAAAAGGCAGGGACACCTGTGTGGCTCACTTGGTTGGGCGTCTGCTGTCAGCTCAGGTCACGATACCAGGGTTCTGGAATCCAGTCCTGCATCGGGCTCCCTGCTCAGTGGGGAGTCTGCTTCTCCCTTTCCCTCTGCCTCTCCCCCGTTTCATGCTCACTCTCTCTCTTTCAAATAAATAAATAAAATCTTTTTTGAAAAATAAAAGTTATATGAAGCACTTTTCACACTGCTTTGTATAGTAGGGGTTAACTATTAATATTGCTAATTTAGATTTTGCAATTTGTTCTTTGTGCAACAAAATAGTATTTTAGGGCTAGAAGAAACCTTTACTGATCATTTAATCGAGCACCCCTCTCTTTCATATGATATTAAAGTCCAGAGGAAGAAGGGCAAAACCTAGTTTGAGGGTTTTTGGTGGATTGGTGATGCACCTGAAACTAAATTAAACCCGGTATCTTTGTGGACAGAGAGATTGTGTTGCTGTTATTGTATTGTTTTGTTCTCTTCACTTCTATCCATTGATTCTTTTTTTAAATCCCATTGAAACAATTGTTTCCATTTTACCTATGCAACTATTTTAGTGTCATAGTAGGTTGGCATGAATACCTTTTTTTCCTTTGTTTAGCTAGCTTTTTTCAGACCCGAAATGGATCAGTCCATTAGAGATGAAGCTCTACTATTAAGCAGTGTAAAATGAAAAAAAAGCTGTGGTCATTTATGGTTTCACACCGTCCTGCTAGTGTTCTGACATGAGACATTGCTTCCCACAGTAGTGGAGCATGGCCTGTTTTGAGTGCTGATTAAGTGAAAGCTCTCTGGTCCACCTGCAAACAGTAGTGATTTCAGTAGGCATAATAATGTTTGGTCTCTGTTCTCTCTTATGTTGTAGAGCCGACAATTAGAATCAGAAACTGGGACCACAGAGGAGCACAGTCTAAACAAGGAGGCTCGAAAATGGGCCACCCGTGTGGCACGTGAGCACAAAAACATTGTTCACCAACAAAGGGTAAGTGTAATAGAGAGAGTCTTAGGCTACATTTAGCTTAAGCAAAATGTCAAACCTATTTAAGGAGTTGAGTTTTGTTAATGTGAAAAATACCCTTTTTATGTTTTTTCTGTAATTTCATCCACTCAGCAGTATGCTCTCAGCTATCTACTTAGCTTGGAAATTCCTTAAGCCCTTCAAGCAGCAACACAGTAATTTATCTGCTTGCCATAACATTTCCTGAATGGCTAGTGATAGTGTATTACCGTCTCTCAGGTAGTAGAAGAGACATGCCTGTGTTGAAATAAGCTTTTAATGCCTTAGACAAATTTTTTTGAAGACTGGCTGGCTCAGTCGGTAGAGCATACGACCCTTGATCTCAGGGTCGTGAGTTCAAGGTCCATGTTGAGCATAGAGTTTACTTAACAAAATAAATTAAATTAAATTAAAAATTTAAAAAGTGAAATTAAGCACCAAAAAAATGTATCTTCAAGACTAAACTCTAAGCACAAAGAAATTAGGTATAGCAAATTTTTTCTAATTTCCATGTATTTATAACTTTTTCTTAACCTTCACATCCAACTTATTAAAAGAATTGTTCATATTTAATGTCTATATTTCCTAATCTCACATTTATTTTTTAGCCCATAATATTTGGACTTTTCCTGCTTTCCCTTCCCTCATACTTCATACAGACTACACTTGCCAAAATCACCAGTGATGTCTGTGTTGCTAAATCCAAAATGGACTCTTTCATTTCTCAAAACCTGTTGGCAGTTTCATCATAATTGACAACTCCCTTTGTGTTGAAACACCCTCTTCTCTAGTTATCCATGACTTAACACTGTCCTGGTTTTCCTTCTGCCTCTCTAGCCATTCCTATATTCTTTGATAGGTTCTTCTTTCTTCACCTCATATTTAAGTATTTAAATTCCTTAGAGTTCTGTACTAGGCTATCTTTTCTTATTCTTTATTCTCATTATAGGCACTCTCAACCACTTACCAAAAATCATAAATTAATATCTCCAACACTGGGCCTTTCTTCTGTGTATACATATATCCTCTTGCCTGCCTTGACTTCTTTTTACTATCTCACAGGGACCCTGAGTTCAATGTTCCACTAATCTAATGCTGCAAAACAAAACACCTCAAACTTAATGCCACAAAGAAGAGCATTTTTAATTGTCTCTTAGCACTCTGGAGATTGGATGGGCTTAGCTTGCCACTTCTCGCTTGGGAATCTCCCATGTGGTTACAGTCAGGTAGTGATTGGTGCTAGAGTCACCTCACAGACTTCCCCACTGAAATAACTGGTTCTTGGAACAGGAAGACTTGAACCGCTGGGAACTAGAACAGCTAGAGCTCCTCATGCATCTCAGACTCTCTGTGGTCTCTCCATATGGTCTCTCCAGCGCAGTGGCTTCAGCTTAGCTGTACCTCTTACATGGTGGCACAGGGCCCCAAAGATGTGAGTCCTAGGAATGAGCCAAGTAGGAGGTATGTTATCTTTTCTGGCCTAGCCTCAGAAATAACATGATATTACTTTGATGTCGTATTTTTGTTAACTGAGGCAGTCACAAAGGCCCGTTGTCCAGATTCAGGGGGAGAGAACATAAACTCTACTTCTTGGTAGGGAAATAGCAAGGTTCTAGAAGAACATGTGGAGTGGGAAATATTGTAGTAACTTTTTTCAAAAACACAGTCTTCCACAGTCTGCCTTCTGGTTATAACAGTTTACATCCCTCTTGCATGCAAAATAAAACTCCTCTCTTTACCCCAAATCTCCCAAAGTCTGGTGTCAGACTCCAGTAGGTCATGTAAATGAGATTCACAGACAGATAAGGCTTCTTGAGTGCAGTTCCTCTAACAGTTTATCTCAAAGAATTTGTGAACTAGAGA
This sequence comes from Neomonachus schauinslandi, assembly GCF_002201575.2. NCBI lineage: Eukaryota > Metazoa > Chordata > Mammalia > Carnivora > Phocidae > Neomonachus > Neomonachus schauinslandi. The sequence continues at coordinate 52,899,500 of NC_058413.1, read as the reverse complement.
GACAAGTTATCTGTCTACCATATATCCAATAAATAGTGATTAGATTAATTACTACAGCTTTATAGTTCAAAATGTAGAACACATGAAGAGACTTTGTTTTATTAAAATGCTTTATGATATTTGAAAGTAAATGTTCAGATATTAAAAATACGTCTGCTTCCTCTATCTGTTGTCAAGGCATACTGTGTCTTTCTGCTAGGAGATAGATAAAGGCAGATTTCAACAATTTCTCCATTTCTTAATAGCATGACCTATGTTAGGCTTTAATCTAGTAAGGTATAATTTAAGCAATAAAATTAAGGTTTTTTTAATACTAAAACCAGTTCTGCTTTTGGCCATGATAAATTACCATGGGATCACACTTAAAAAACAATGAAATTAGTAGCCGTATGCCCTCTCAGGTTTTCTGCCTAAAGGCACTTTTTATATTGCAGTGCAGGGAGGGAGAACTTAAGCATGGTACCACAGACTCACTGAGTTGAGATGACAGAGATTATAGAGTTCAGAGTGGCTGAAGTGGCATGAATTTCAGGGCAAAGTACCAGACAATATGGGGATGCAGAGAAAGAATTCCAAAAATTGACATAGGTCCCCCCTTCATTCTGTTGCTGAATACTAAGCCATACATGCATATGATGAAATTCCACAATATGGGGTAGAAAATGACAGAGGAGATAAGCTGAAGGATTCCCAGAGGTCACATAGGTCCAGAACACATTCAAGTTGTGATTAGCATAGGTTGAGACTACTCATGGATCACCTGGGGCCTTCAGGAGACTACAGAAGGATCATACAGTGGTTCCAGGGCTAACTTGTCTTGGAATAGGGCTACTTTAGAACTAACGTAAGGGAGCTTTAAAACAGGCTTCAAAAAGATCAGACTAATCCACAAGTAACTTATTTGCCTGCCAGGGGGGGAAAAAATCTACTCTTCAAGGAAGGAAACAAAATCCAGTATTCAGTAACATAGTATCACAGCGCACCTAGGTGACTCAGTCAGTTAAGCATCCCACTCTTTTTTTTAAGATTTTATTTATTTATTTATCAGAGAGAGAGCACAAGCCCAAGCGCACAAGAGGGGGGAGCACCAGGCAGAGGGAGAAGCCGGCTCCCCACTGAGCAAGGAGCCTGATGCAGGGCTCGATCCCAGGACCCTGGTGCTTAACTGACTGAGCCACCCAGGCATCTCTAAGTGTCCCACTCTTGATTTTGGCTCAGGTCATGATCTCAGGGTTGTGAGATCAAGCCCCGCATCAGGCTGTGTGCTGGGTGTGGAGCCTGCTTAAGATTCTCTTTTTTCTCTCTCCCTGTCCCTCGGCCCCTCCCCTCCAAAAAAAAGGCATTAAAAAAAAAAAACCCATAGTATTCACAATGTCAAGAATCAAATTTGCTAAATATTAAAAGAAGCAAGAGAATATAACCCATGACCAAAGGAAAAATCAATTAAAGCAGACCCATAAATGTCAAAGATGATGGAATTAGCAAATAAGGACTTGAGAACAGTAAATAAGTTCAAGGATTTAAAAGAAAACAAACATGAACATATTGAAGAAAGAAAATGAAAATATACAAAAGAACCAAATGGAACTTCGAGATCTGAAAATACAGTATTTGAAATGAAAAATTCAATAGATTGGGTGGCACCATAAGAACAATGAGCTTAAAAGTATATATAGCAAGAGAAACTGTGTCCAAACTATCGAGCCCCATATCGGGCTCCTTGCTCAGCTGGGAGTCTGCTTCTCCCTCTCCCTCTGCCTGCCGCTCCCCCTGCTTGTGCTCTCTCTCTCTGTCAAATAAATAAATAAAATAAAATAAAAAAGAAAGAAACTGTCCAAACTGAAACACAGAAATAAAAGACTTTTTAAAAATGAACAGAGCATCATTAATCTGTGTAGGAGAATACGTGATCTAACATTTTGGGAGTTAGAGACTTATTTGGAGACAGAAAGAGAGAAGAGTCAATTTCATAATCAATTTGTTAAAAAGCAGTGCTACTCAATGAAATAAGACTCAAAATATTTTCTCTAGGATCAGGAACAAGGCAAGGATGCCCCCTTTTGCCACTTCTATTCATTATAATACTAGAAGTTCTAGCCAAGCAATTAGGCAAGAAAAAGAACTAAAAGGCATCGAAATTGAAAAGAAACAAGTGAAATTATCTCTGTTCACAAATAAAATGATCTTACACACACACACACCCCTATTAGAGCTAGTAAGCAAATTCAGCAGAGTTGCAGAATACAAAATTAACACACAAAAATTGCATTTTTTAAAGATTTTTATTTATTTGGGAGAGAGACAGAGATAGCAACAGAGATAGCTGGAGAGAGCACATGAGCAGGGAGGAGAGGGAGGAGCAGGGACCCCAATGTGGGGCTCAATCCCAGGACCTTGGGATCATGACCTGAGCCAAAGGCAGACACTTAACCAACTGAGCCACCCAGGTGCCCCTAATTAATTGCATTTTATACACTAACAATATACAATCCAAAAAGGAAATTAAGAAAACAGTTCCATTTACAATACCATCAAAAAGAATAAAATACTTAGGAATAAACTTAACCAAGGAGGCAAATTACTTGTACACTAAAAACTATAAGACACTGATGAAAGGAATTAAATAAGATATAAATAAATGGAAAGACATCCTGTGTTTATGGAATGGAAGATAATATTTTTTTTAATATTTTATTTATTTGAGAGAGAGAGAATGAGAGAGAGAGCACATGAGAGGGGGGAGGGTCAGAGGGAGAAGCAGACTCCCTGCCGAGCAGGGAGCTCGATGCGGGACTCGATCCAGGGACTCCAGGATCATGACCTGAGCCGAAGGCAGTCGCTTAACCAACTGAGCCACCCAGGCGCCCGGAATGGAAGATAATATTAAGATGACAATACCACCCAAAATGATCTACAAATTCAGTGCAATCCCTATCAAAATCCCAACAGTATTTTTTTTGCAGAAATAGAAAAACCCATCCTAAAATTCATACGGAATCTCAGGGAACCCTGGCTAGCCAAAACAGTCTTGAAAAAGAACAAAGTTGAAGGACTCATACTTCCTGACTTTAAAACTTATTACAAAGCTACAGTATTCAAAACATTGTAGTATTGTCATGACAGACATATAGACCAATGGAATAGAAGTTTCAATATTTTTATTTTATTTCTATTTTTTTAACATGGAGAACTGAAGTGTTTTTTTTTTTAATTTTAATTCCAGTATAGTTAACATACAATGTTATATTAGTTTCAGGTGTACAATATAGTGATTCAACAATTCTATATGTTACTTATTGCTGCTTATCATGATAAGTGTACTCTTAATCCCCATCTCCTGTTTCACCCATCTTCCCACCTACCTCCCTTCTGGTAACCATCAGTTCTCTATATTTAAGAGTTTGTTTTTTGGTTTATCTCTTTTTTTTCTTTGTTCATTTGTAAAGGTAGCAGTATTTTAAAAATACCTGTTATCTCCAAACTAATCCATTTATTCAGTGCAATCCAAGTCAAACATCCAGCAGGAGTTTTTATAGAAATTGGCAAAATGCTTCTAAAACATACATGGAAATGCAAATGATCTAGATTAACTAAAGCAGTTTTGGGAAAATAAGAATGAAATTGGAGGGCTGGGGTGCCTGGATGGCTCAGTCAGTTAAGCAAGCATTGGGCTCTGCACTGAGCATGGAGCCTACTTGGGATTCTCTCTCTCCTTCTCCCTTTGTGCACCACCTCCCCTCTCCCCCGATGTGCATGTGCTCACAGGCTCTCTCTCTCTCAAAATAATAAGTAAATCTTAAAAAAAAAAAAAATTAGAGGGCTGGGGCGCCTGGGTAGCTCAGTCAGTTAAGCATCTGCCTTCAGCTCAGGTCATGATCTCAGGGTCCTGGCTTCCTGCTCAGCATGGAGTCTGCTTATCTCTCTCCCTCTGCCCCTCCCCCTCAGCTCGTGCTGTCTCTCTCTCTCAAATAAAAAAACCTTTAAAAAAATGGAGGGTTTACTCTACCTAATTTCAAGACATAAAACTTCAGAAATCAAGATGTAGTATTGGTGTAAGAATGGACTTACAGATGAATGGAACAAAAAAGAGTCTAGAAGTAGGCACACACATATATAGTCCATTGATTTTTAACAAAGATGTAACAAACTTATAAAAATGCTAAATAAATTTTAATAAAAATGAATCCAGTTATATTTTAAGCACATGACTAATGAGGGTGCCAGGATGATTCAACACTAGAAAATTTATCAATATAATAAACTGCATTTACCAAATAAAGATGAAAAATTCTATTTTTTTTATAGTTACCAAAAAATCATATGATAAAATTCATTATCTCTTAGTGATTAAAAAATAAAATGAAAGTCACAGCCAGCAAGAGAAAGAATTTTTCATCCTAACAAGGATAGCTTCCTGAAACTGACAGCAAAACATTATGTTTGATGGTTGTGTTTTCTATATCTGCCATAACAAATTACCATGAACTCAGTAGCTTAAAACAATACAAATTTTTTTATCTCACAGTTCTATAGGTCAGACATCTGGATGGGCTTAGCTGATTTTACTGCTCACGCTCTAACAAGGCCAAAATCAAGTTGTTTTAGCTAGCTAGCTAGGCTGGCCTCTGGGATAGAACCCACTTCCAAGCTCATTCAGGTTGTTATCAGAATCTAGTTCCTAATAACTGTAGAACCTAGGTCCCTGCTTCTTTCCTGTCAGCCGGGGGTACCTTAGCTCCTAGAGGCTACTCTCTCTGATCCTTGCACATGGGCTTCTAATCTCGGAGCCAGCAATGATGCATTGAATCCTTTCTGTGCTTGGAATCTCCCTGACTTCCATTTGGCCTGTCTCTCATCTGATTCCAGCCAGAGGACGTTCTCTGCTTATAGGAGGTCATAATGATTAGATTGAGCTGCTTCAGTAATCCAGGATCATCTCCCTATCTTAAGTTCTGTAACTCTAATATATCTGTAAATTATATTTTACATATAAACAGTTCCAGAATTAGGGTGTGGACCTCAGTCCTACAGTTATTAGGAACTAGATTGCAGGTTGTTTGTACAGTACTATTTATAATTTTGGGAAATTTGAAACTCAAATAGCAATAGAATAAGAGTAAATAAAAAATGGTACAGCTAAACTATTGCATCTATGGATTAGAGAATGAAGTCAATCTATTTGTACAGTTATAAAAAGGTCTCAGACACATGAGGGGATGATAGATCTCATTTTAAAGATGTATTCATTTATTTTAGAGAGAGAGCACAGTGGGAGGGGCAGAAGAGAGAGGAAGAGAGAAACCCAAGCAGACTCCACACTGAGCATGGAGCCTGAGGCGGGGCTCAGTCTTACAACCCAGATCACAACCTGAGCCAAAACCAAGAGTCAGCTGTTTAACTGAGTGTGCCACCCAGGTGCCCCATCATTTTACTGTTTTTTAAATGAAACTGTGCAAGTATGTACAGATACATAAGAAACAGTTCAGAAAAATACATGTAAATTGATGGGACAGTAATGATCTTGGGGTGAGGGGGGCACATAGTGGGATGTGCAAATATGAGACTTTTTGCCATTTTTTATTAGTTATTTTACAACAGTACTTTATGTTCATGTAATTTTTTTAGAAGATTTTATTTATGTATTTGAGAGAGAGAGACTGAGCAGGAACAGGGGGAGTGGCAGAGGGAGAGGGAGAAGCAGTCTCCCTGCTGAGCAGGGATCCTGATGCGGGGCTCCATCCCTGGACCCTGGGATCATGACCTGAGCCCAAGACAGAAGCTCAACCAACTGAACCACCCAGGCGCCCCATATTCATTTAATTTTTAGAAATTGAAGGTATGCATATCAAAACATGCAATCCAAATAAGGTTTGTAGATTGTGCCAATGTCAATTTCCTGGTTTTTATATTGTAGTATAGTTGTATAAGTTGTTGCCATGGGGGAAAGGGGTGGGGAGACTTTCTATACTACTTTTGCAACTCTGTATGAGTATAATTGTATCAAGAGTTTTTTTTAATTAACAAATAAGTGAAAAAAATTAAAGGTTAAAAAAGGAATTGTGGCCACTCGTCACTGAAGTCTGTTTAATTACCTAAGTACTCTAGTCACTAAAGCAAAAAAAAAAAAAAATCAGTCATCATTTTCCTGTTTTCTTTAATAGGTTCTAGATGATCTGGAATGTCATGGAGTTGCAGTGTCAGAACAAAGCCGGGCAGAGTTGGAACAGAAAATAGATGAAGCTAGAGAAAATATTCGTAAAGCAGAGGTGAGGTGACAGCTAACTGTGGCATTTTGCCCAGCTCCAGCAACATCACAGCTGTGATATATACCTTCAGAATTCAATTTCTATACACTGGTTAATTTGAAGATGACTCAGCATCTTCATCTGAGTCCAGAGTATTATTTTTGAGTACCTGCTTCATACAGGTTAGTACACATAACAAAAAGACACTGAACCTGTTATCTGAAGAGTTTATAATCAAGAAAAATTAACAGAATTACACCATGATAAAGATATAATTTTAAAGTTTTTATAAGGTACATAATAAATCAGTCAAATTAATGGCATAAAATTGATATATATATGTTCAGAGCCTTGAAAAGTCCTCCCCGATAATTAAAGGTTCACTGGTCCAGGGGCATAAGCTGATCTTTTAAAAAAGAGAGATTTGGTTAAGCAGACAAGGCAAAAAATGTTACAACAGTGAATTTTAATCTTTTGGTGAGGGGTCATGGAACCCTTTGTGTATGAAAGTGTGAAACCCTCTCTCCCACAAAAAAAAAAAACGCCTTTTTGTGTACAGTGTCCAGAAGTTCATGTGCCCTAGAGTAGTATTCCCTGACCTAGTGGCAGGGAGGTTGAGAGGAAAAGAAAGAAGTTATTTGCAAAGGAGGAAGACACAGGATACAATTTGGCAGTTGGATTTGTTTAGAGTGGAGGTTTTTTGTGAGGAAATGTGGTAGGAAGTAAGTGAAATAATTGTGGTTTAGGACCAGTTTATGGATGACCTGTGCACACTTGTGTATAGTTATCTATATATATAGTTATCTACCCAATGCAACATGTTGAAGGGATGTAGAAAATAGACATTTTAGAAAGACTGAGACTATGCAGACCTCAAGGAGAATATGTTCCTGTTAGGAAGGCATAAAGAGTGTCAAAGATAACTAAGACTTTAAAACATAAATGCTGAGGCGTGGTCCACACAAGTATACTTAATACTTAAAGAACCCGGAGGACACAGAGACCACTGTGGCAGAAGTTGTTAGGGCAGGTAACACAGAAGACATAGAATTTGAGATGGCTGTTGACAGATGAGTATTATTTAATTAGAGAAAAAGGGATAGCACAAGATTTTTGCCATGCAATGTCAAGAGGCATAACTTGAACCAAAAGAAGAAGGTAGGAAGGAGGCAGATTTGAGCCTGGCATTGGGAAATGCTCTCTAACAGTCATTTGCCCAGTAAGAGAGTAAGCTCCCCGGGACATAGTATATAACACTATAAGTGTACAAGATACTGCCAGGGACTCTCTACAAGGAGTTCTTGCAATTGGTTGAGGGTTAATCTAAACTAGTGATTTTCATATATCCCCTCAGGACTCTAGAGGTTTTGAGGAAGTGTTTCAGTGGTTGGTTGAGGGGGAGGGGGTAGTGAGAAGAGAGGCAGCTTAGGCAAACGTAGGGAGTATGAGCATGTTTTTGGCACAACCCCACAGAAGTGATCTGAACCAGAAAGGCTTGCCATCTGCCTGGTGTACAGAAACCCTAGTAAACCCAACTTGCCTTTGTTCCTGGCACATGATCCATAGCCTCCATAGTGAAGAGGGCAGTGTGTACAATAAATAGCCATTTTCCACTCTGAATTCAGAGTCATGGCTAAACCACTACCCTAGTGTATCGGCCAAGTACTGTTGGCAGGCCCTTGCCTGATCTGAGAGACACTGGCTTGTGTATGAGAGTTTCTCCTGCTGTTTGTTTCTCCATCCAGCAGGAGAGTGAAGCCAGTTTCAGAGCCTTGGTGGAACAGGACAAGTCTCAGAAGTTTTGTGAAGGGTGTGTTCTCTTGTATTTTCCGTTTCCAGACTCCCTCCATGGTGTCACTGTCTGGTGTCATCGCTCCACCAAACCCCCCAGTAGTGGCAGCAGTAGGTATCAGTCCCACAAAGTCTGCATTTAGGCTGAATGACATGTTATTTCCATGAGTGTGCTAAAGAGCCCTGTGTTTGTTAGCTTAAAGCTAAAAATATGAAGTGAGATTCCCACAACGGAATGTCTCATTTCTCCTAATACCAGTATTTAAGTCTGTATTCTCAAAGATAATTTTCTTACCAAAAATATGGAATATGCTAAGAGCCATGATGCTGGATCCATTATCTCAGCTTTAAATATCTATGAAATATAGTTAGTCCTACTGCTATCTTAAAATGATCTCTCACTTGATTTTCACCTATCAGATATAAAGAATAACCCAGCTAAAATTAGATGGCAAATATGTGAGTGTAGTATTGGGGTAGTACTTAACCAAATTGTCATAATGACATTTTTGGGTAAAGTTGACCGACCACAAGAACCTTCAGAAGAATTGACATTAGTAGTTTCTGCAGATTCTTTTTTTCTTTCCTTTGCCTTTATATCATTTGTATTGGATTTTCTCTTTCCATTCAATAGTTATTTACTTTACTATAAATACCTAATCAAAAGGAAAAAAGCTGGTTAAAGTTCCATTATCTCCTTCATGTTTGGTTTTTAACTCCTACCAACATGAATGTTACTCTCCTTTGTTGGTTAATCTACTTTATCCAGTCTTTTCTGTATAGTGTTTCCATTCAGTGTTGCTGATTAGAATAAAAACCTTTGTGGTGCTCAGTAATAAACTTTTTCCAAACATAAGAAATCAAAAATATAAATGGCCTGTGCTTTTCCAAAGAATAGGGTTTATATAGTGACTAATTAAGTATTGGCTAGTTAATGTGTCACAAATTCACTAATTGATTAGTTTAACAAATACTTAATGAATACCTGCCATGTGCCAAATACTGATGGATATACTATACATACAGTGATGAACAAACTATTATTATATTATTATGATCTCTACGATTGTCACAAAATCTTTGTATTAGATGTGGTACTGTTTGCAGCCCCTGACAAATTCAAGAATTGAAACAGAGCAGTAGCTGCTTAAGTTAAACTTTAGTAACAGTCTTCTTAACCTGGTATTTATGTATTTAAATTTTTTGACGTGCCTTTGTCACAAACACACACACATTCTTCATCTGACTTACCTTTCCTATTTTAAAAGTAGCTTACCAAGAGACCAAGAATTTTTAAATACCATCTTTTTGGAAGCTGTACATGACTTATGTTGTTCAGAACACAATTATTCTTTGCATGTTTAAATTTTTCCTTTTATTTGGGTTGAGGGCAGTTCTCTCTTTTTTGACAGTGAGGAGACACAAAGAGGAGAAAGTTAATGTAAGAAGTCAAAGATACCCAGAAATTTTTAGTAACTCACATTTGGTGTGAGGTCTGCAGAAGGAACTATAGACTATATGATTCTTTCTTTAAGATATTAACTATAGTTTTTTAATCTGAATTGAATGTACATTTGAAAGCCAAAGTACATTAACAAAGTGAATTAACAAAACCAAAAAAAAATCAATTATTATCTATATAAACACATTTTCATAAATAACATTTTCTCTTAAATTATCATCCTATAAGCTTCTATTGTACATCAGGAATTCAAAATTATGTCATCCTTGTACCTCAGTGACTCAAAAAATGGTAGTTAATACCCCTTGCCAGCATGCGATAGGAGAAACCTAAAAATTTCACTTGCATAAAATGTAAGGAAATGCTAAGGATGAGCCTGCTATAAAAACAGAATTTCCAGTCATGTTATATCCAGATTGACATTACCTCTGGGCCTGTTATTGCAGGTTTTCACTGTACTCATGTAACATGTCAGCAGACCTTTTGACTAACCACTTTCTTTCATTTTTATTATGAAAAATATCAACCATATTTAAAAGATGAGTAAATATATATTTCTCAATATGCTAAATTCAACAATTAACATTTTACAGTATTGACTTTGTTTATTCCAATTCTGTAATATAGAAGTTAAAGCAGGAGGCCTGATTCGAATGAGTATTTTAAGCAAGAATACTTTATAGATAGATGCTATGTTTTTCATCACAGAATGTTTTTATCAAGTTGCCTCTCTATTAATGATGCTAGTAGTAGTCACTTAATTAGATGGTGCTACCAGCTCTTTTTAAAGTTTCTTTTCTTGTACTTGCAATTAGCAAGTACTAGTCACCTCCAGTATTGGCAGCTGGGTATTTTTCTCTCTTACTTAAGTATCATTATGCTGTCATGGAATTTTAAAAATCAGCTCTATCAAGGTATAATATACAAACAATAAAATGTAACCATTTCAAGTGAACAGTTTGGTGAGCTTGGAGAAATGCATCTCCCTAAGTATTCATCACCACATTCAAGATATCAAATATTTCTGTCATCCCCCCAAAATTCTCTTGTGACCAGGCAACAACTGACCTGCTCGCTGTCACATAGGGTAGTTCAGCGTCAGCAACACTGAATATTAGATTACTTGATATTGTCCTATAAATCACATACAAAGATTACACCTCACATTTTTATCCAGCCTTACTTTTTGTCTTAAGTTCAGTTTGATGAGCTACTGTGTATTCAGGTTCACTGATCTTTTCTTCTGTAGTGTGTAATCTACTGTTAAGGGCATCCTGTGAATTTTTATTTCAGATATTTACAGTTTCAGCTCTATAAATTCTGTTTGGTTCTTTATATTCCCAGTTCACCCCTATTTATCTTCATGTTTTCCTTTAAATCCTTAAGTGTGTTTATAATAATGACTTTAAGTCCTTGTCTGCTCGTTCCATCCTATCTATGTTTTCTGTTTCTCTTTCTTAATTGATTTTTTCCCTTAGTTATGGCTTGTGTTTTTCTGCTTTTCAAATACCTAGTAGAAATTCTGAGTGTTTGGTTATTGAGTGTCTGGATTCTCCTTTCTTCTTTGAAGACTGTTGAGTTTTGTTCCAACTGCCAATTCATTTGCAGATCAGTTTGATCCTTTGGAGGTTTGTTTTTAAGCTTTGTTTGGGTTGGTTTAGAATAGCCTTTCCAGTAGGGCAAATTTAGCCCTATTACCAATGCATTTCCTTTCTATAGTTTCTTATTATGCCATAAGTTTCCAACAAGGTTTTTCAATCTGGCTGGATAGAACTGTAATATCTTTCAGCCCTGTATAAGCTCTGGGAATTTTTCAGTTCACAGCTCTGTGGTAGATATTTTTTCCTTTGCTTCTCCTCATGGAGTCCCACCTTATATATTCTCAATTTGTTATGGATTTGTATTAATTTAATGTATTTTCCATTACAGATGGCCTCTTTTAAGCCCCATAGTGTCTAAATTTGTCCATTGAGAGTCCATTTAGGCTTTTTTGACATTATTCCCATTAGTCTTTGAACAGTTTCTTACTTTCTCACACAAGCTTGCTATTTTAGACTCGCCTTGTATTTTCCCTGATCAGACTTAGAATTAGCCATTTCTCCAAGGAGCTCTGATTTCTTTTAATAGAGGATAGTATTTAGACACCAAGGTCTAGAATGTGAAGGTGCTTATTGTAATGGGTGTCATTTATGTCTTGGCCCTTTCTTTGTTTTTGGAGCTAGGAATTTATTATTTTTTTTAAATCATGAGTTCATGTTGATATTTCCAGTTAAAATTTAAAATTAGAAGGATTTTGTTGAACTTCTTTGATTTTATATTTATCTTTTTTCTCTTATATTGAAAATCTTGGTTCCTAATAATATTACCTTAGTATTTTATTTGTTTTATCCTGCAATATATTAAAGTTTCAGAATTAGAGTAGAAATATTAATGGTAAACTATTGAACAAAATTTAATTTCTTTGCAGTTCATTTTGAATGTAGACTATCTCCACAAGGGTGGTTTCTGCTTCTGGTAATAAGGAACTAGCTCATATTAGACCAATCGTCCTTTAGATAACAGTTATTAACCCGAGGTAAAAATATTTAAAATAATTACTTAATAGAACTGGAAGATATCCAAGCCATGTAAAAACAGAAAGAAATAGACCCTTAAAAGAAAGGGACTGTACTTGGTGATATTTACATTAAATAGCTCTCTGCAAGGGGCTGCACGACTAGAATTCAAGCACAGAGCCTTGGTCTTACTGGCTTGAGGATTGATGTCAGGAACCCTCAAGTTTGCGTATATGTAAATAACCTCCAAATCCTCAGTCAAACCTGAATACATTTGTGGAGCAGAAACTCCCAGGAGCTTGACAGGAAATAGTAGCTGGAAGACAAAATAACTGAGCCAAAATTTTAGCTGTTGCTCACCATGGGGAGTAACAATAACCATTAAAATATTGGAGTGGTTATAATAATATCAGACAAAATAGACTACAAGACAAGAAATATTAAAAGGGATAATTTATAATGATTAAAAATAAGGTCGTCATCATCTTCTCCATCAGGAAGACACAATTCTGGATGTGTATGTAGCTAATAATAGAGCTACTAATATATGAAGCAAAAACTGACAGAACTAAAAGAAGAAATAGCAAGTCTACAATGGTAGTCAGAGATTTCAACATTCCTTTCAGTAATTAGAACAAGGGGCTAGAAAGTCAGCAAGGATACAGAAGACTTGAACAGCACTGTCAACGAGCATTACCTAATTGGCATCTATAGAACACTCCACCCCATAAGAGTAGAGTACTTGTTCTCTTAAAGTACACACAGAATGTTCAGCAAGACCATATACTAGACCGTAAACCAGTGTCAGTTATTGCTGTCACTCAGAGTATGTTCTCTGACCCATCAGAATTAAATTAAAAATCAATAACAGATACCTGAAAAATCCCCAGATATTTGGAAATTAAATTATTTAAACACAATAATCTGTGGCTGCCTTAAAACACACATACCCAACTTTATGGCAAAAACAGTTTATTGGGCGCCTGGGTGGCTCAGTTGGTTGAGCGACTGCCTTCGGCTCAGGTCATGATCCTGGAATCCCGGGATCGAGTCCCACGTCGGGCTCCCTGCTTAGCAGGGAGTCTGCCTCTCTCTCTGACCCTCCCCCCTCTCATGCTATCTCATTCTCTCTCTCAAATAAATAAATAAAATCTTTAAAAAAAAAAAACAGTTTATTATCTCTCACCATTCTGGGTGTTGACTGTGCATTTCTTTGGCAGGTTTTTCCTGAGATTACTCAAGGAACTACATTCATCCAGAGGGTCTGTTAGAGGTCTGGGGCTTTTTTCCAAATGGTCTTTCATCCTCAGATACGCTAAACTAGGCTTCCTTACATGGTGGAGACATATTCCCAGAAATCAGGCCTAATTGTACTTAATCAAATCTGTGCTGGCATCAAATTTGCATATGGTCCGTCAAAGCAGATCACATGGATAGGCCCAGAATCAATGTGGGAGGGGACTACATGGATAGCAGGAGGCATGAATCATTGGCAATAACAATTTACCAAAATTGATAGGACCTTGTTAAATCATTTTACTCAACTGTAAGATGGAGTTTATGATATCCATCCCCAGGATTGTTGTGTGGATTAAATGAAATAGTAGAGTCATATAGTTCCTAGTACATATGATAAAAGTTGTTTGGAATGGTTTTTTTAAGATACCAAAGGTAATTTAGAGTGGCAGATACTATCATCTGCCTTTATTCATTTCCTATGTATGCCAGGCACTGTCCTGAACAGTAGGGTTGCAACAGACACAGTTCTTATCCTTAAAGAAATGGTATTTTGAAGGTAAATTAACTAAGCCCAGATTGGATTTACAGACGTTGTAACTGTCAAAAAGTTTTATAAGCTCAGCTGTGGCTTGATATTTGGATATGCTTATGTTAAATTTTATATTAAGATCAGTTAATTGATGTTGTTAATACACCAAGATTATGTATTCTAAAAGATCTGGCTTTCAAAACATTTTAAAAAGCTCTTTACAGATTCTAAAATGATTTGGTCAAGTAGTATCTGGGATGCAATCAAGTTACAGAAACCTTTGCTTTGCAAATTTTAATCAACCAGCAAATCATCACAATTCATTTAAAAACCCTGGAAAATTCTTCTTTTAAATAGTTGATAAAATATAAACCGTTGGAATTCTGAAGGAAAGATAGCTATGATTATTCTGGAGCTGCAATCTAAAAATCTAAGTTTGCAAATGCCATGTTCATCAGTTGTTTGGTAAAATACTGACAAAAATACATCTTATAAAAATGAAATTACTTGGTACTGAAAAAATAGAATATATTGATATTTCTCTCACTCCCTCTCTCTCCTGATCTCACTCTTTCTCCTTTTTTTTTTTGTTTCTCTGCTTCTGCAGTTAATGATTTACGTTTATGATTTCCAAGAAAGAGTTTGTTCATTCACCCTTCTTTTCTAAAACATTTTATTGCCTCTATTAGTTCAAAATGCATACTAGAATGGTGCAGAGACAATTGGATAATTACATGCAAAAGGATGAAGTTGGGCCCCTACCTCATACCATATACAAAAATTAACTTAAAATGATCAAACACCTAAATGTAACAGCAAAAGCTATAAAGCACTCACAAGAAACCATAGGAGTAAATCTCTGTGACATTGGATTAATTTCTTAGGTATGAAACCAAAAGCCCAAGCAACAAAAGAAAAAAATAGATAAATTGGATTTTATCAAAATTAAAAACTTTCTTGCTTCAAAAGATACTATCAAGAAAGTGAAAGACAACCCACAGGATGGGAAAACATATCTGCAAATCATGTACCTGGTGAGAGACTTTTATCTAGAATACAGAAAAACTCTTACGATAAAGACAAAGACAAAATAAAAAGAACAATACAAAGACAACCCATTTTAAAAATGAGCAAAGGATCTGAATAGACAGACATTTCTCTGAGAAGATACACAGATGACCATAAGTACATGAAAAGATGCTTCACATCTTTAGTCATTAAGGAAATACAAACCAATACTACAATGAGATACTACTTCACACCCACTAGGATGGCTAGAATCAAAAAGGCAGACTTAACAAGTATTTTTCAGGATGTGGAGAAATGTTAACCCTCTTACCCTGCTGGTGGGATTGTCAAATGAGGCAGCTACTTTGGAAAACAGTCTGGCATTTTCCCAAATGGTTAAACATAGCATTATTTTATGACCAAGCAATTTCAGTACTAAGTATATACCCAAGAGAAATGAAAGCATGTTTACACAAGAACCTGTACACTAATGCTTAAAGGAACATTATTCATATTAGGCAAAAAATTGAAATAACTCAAAGGTCTGTCAGCTGACAAATGGATAAAGTGTGGTATATCCATACAATAGGATGTTATTTGGTCATAAATAGGAAGTAGTGATACATGTTACACCATGGATGAACCTTGAAAACATTATGCTAAGTGAAAGAAGCCAGACACAAAAGGCTACATATTATATGGTTCTGTTTATATTAAATGTTCAGAATAGGCCAATCTAATATAGAGAGAAAGTAGAATAGTAATTGGAATAAAGGGTAAGGGTGCAATGGTTAAAGAATATGAGGTTTCTTTTGGAGGTAATTAAAATGTTCTAAAGTTGATTGTGGTGATGGTGGCACATATCTGTGAATATACTGTATCATTGAACTGTACACTTTAAATGGGTGAATTTTATGGTGTATGTAAGCTGTATCTCAGTAAAGCTATTACCAAAACAGTTACTAGAAGAATAAACAGATTTTTGCAAGGCTATTTACCAAATGGTGTACCTCCAAGCTAAAAACTCTAAGATCTGTATGATAGCCAAAACCACTGAATTGTACACTTTAAAATGATTAAGATGGCAAAGTTTATGTAATGTTATGTAACGTGAATTTTATCTCATTTTTTAGAATATTTATTTGAGGGGCGCCTGGGTGGCTCAGTTGGTTAAGCGACTGCCTTCGGCTCAGGTCATGATCCTGGAGTCCCAGGATCGAGTCCCGCATTGGGCTCCCTGCTCAGCGGGGAGTCTGCTTCTCCCTCTGACCCTCCTCCCTCTCATGCTCTCTGTCTTTCATTCTCTCTCTCTCAAATAAATAAATAAAATCTTAAAAAAAAAAAAAGAATATTTATTTGAGAGAGCAGGCGAGCAGGGGAGAGGGAGAGAATTTCAAGCAGACTCCCCTGCTGCATGCGGAACCCAGTGTGGGGCTCAGTCTCACAACCCTGAGATCATGACCTAAACCGAAATCCAAAGTCAGACGCTTAACCAATTAAGCCACCCAGGCGCGCCAGTTTTATCTCATTTTTTAAAAATCTGTATGCTTAAAAATCTTAGGAATGCAAAATAAATTTAGTAATGAGAGCTCAAGTGAAACGAGTCAGAGCTTAGGTCATTTTTTTCTAAGCTCCACACCCAACATAGGCTTGAACCCACAACCCTGAGATTAAGAGTCACATGCTCTACCAACGGAGCCAACCAGGTGCCCGCATAGCTCAGATCAGTTTTGACACCAACTCCCGCAGCTGAGAATCCAGAGAGTGGTCAGAATTGCGTTCCAGCAGGATTTAGTGAGCATACTTGTAAAGTCCCACAGAAGGCCATGAAGTGAGGGTTGAAATTGATCAAATAATCAAAATCTTCTTAGTGGAACCTTCAGATGTTGAAGGAAGAGACCACCTCTCTATTATGTGGAACAAGGAAGCTGAATTTACTACTTGCTGAGCAAAAGAGAATCATACTTATAAATACAGTCTCTCTGACCAAACAAAACTAATAGATTGGGTTTTGGAAAGTGTGGATTTCAGGGATTGGCAGATTTTCAAAACTGCAGACGTCTTACGGGTGCAGCTGTGCTATCTAGAGATGGGTGGACTGTGGGAAGCAGGGGCGGGAGCCTGACCGGTGGTGATGGCTGGAGTGAGGCTGTCACTGCCCGGCTGCCTTGCAGAGCCTCCACTGCTGGATCGGGACAGGTGTAGACTGCTTCTGTGCTTACCTGCTCATGCCTTGGAACACGAGTCGCAGAACAAGCAGTCTTTCCATTTCTGGAATTTGGAGACTAGGAACTTTTTATTTTCTGTCTCTTAACTATTCCTGACAGCTACCTCATAATTTAATTCAGATCTTTACCATGTTGTTCAGTCAGGAGTCATGGAAGTTTTTAACTAGGGGAGTGACATGATGAGGTCATTTGCGAACTTGTAAGTCCGGGAGATGGGTTAGAAGGCTCTGGAACATGCTAGATTTTAGGATGTTCTGAGGCATAGCCTTATTAAAAGGAGAAGAATGCAGACTTTATGGTGTATCTTCCCATTCGTAAGTTCTGTTTGATGTATCTTGTCAAAATGCAAGTGTGCCATTTGCCTTCATTTCTGTTCCTGGGTTTCCTCCCCTCTCTCCAAGTGAAAAATTAACATCTATGCCAAGGTAGCATTGCCAGTGAATAAGAATAATCAAGATTATTCTAATTAATAAATCAGAAATAACTTTAAAAAAACACATTGATTTGAGGAAAAAATGCCTTGATTTCTTTCTTTTTTTAATTTAGGCTCAAATTAAGCTTTATTTTTTTATTTTTTTATTTGTTTTTATTTTATTTTTTTATTATGTTATGTTAGTCACCATACAATACATCATTAGTTTTTGATGAAGTAATCCACGATTTCTGACCATTTTCTTGGTTTTCTTAGATAATTAAGTTGAAAGCTGAAGCCCGGCTGGACCTGCTAAAGCAGATCGGTGTTTCTGTGGACACGTGGCTGAAGAGTGCAATGAATCAAGTAATGGAAGAACTGGAAAATGAACGATGGGCTCGCCTTCCTGCAGTGACCAATAATGGCACTTTACACTCGGTAGGGTTTCTCTTCTTGGCTGTGATGGGCAGACTTTCATTGAAGGATGCCATTCTCTGACTGTGTAGCCAAACCTGAAAATAGCCAAAATTTTAAAGAAAAAATAATGGTTTTGCTAGCAGTTTGGTTTCTTTTCTTTAGCCTATCACTAATTGAGTTAAACTTGGTGCAGCAAAGGAAAAAAGTCATGCTTTTTTTTTTTTTTTTTTAAATGTGCAGTGAAGAACATATTATCACTTGTTGGTTTATTCATGCCACTTTACCAAACTCCTTATCCCATTCGTGAAGTAGATACGCTTCTTGTCCGGAAGTAGCAGAATAATAATTTTAATCTAGTGTTTCTGAAGTGTTCAGAGGTCTTCTGTAGTACAAATGAAAACAAACATGCAAAGAGTCATAAACAGTCTCAAAGAAGGGAAAGGAGCACTTTCAGTCTGTGGCTTATTTAACCTGATTGATTCACAAGGGCTTTGCACTCTGCTTGCTGTATGTTTCATCAGAGACATAGGGCAGGGATGGTGTGACAAACGAGGCCAGAGCTCAAGCCAGTGTTTTCTTTCTCCAAGTCCAGGGCTCTTCCCACTCTGATGTCATCCAGTTCCATCTCAGTTTTTCATGTTGGAGATCTGAATGCCAGAAAAGTTCAGTGGTTTGCCTGTTATTACCTAAGTGGATATATGATTTCCAGGTCGTCAGACAAAGTAGTTCCTGCTGCTGCCTCCCCATCCATTACTCGCTCTCTCATCTTTTTTTCCTCATGGCATTTATTACAGTCTGTACTTGTCTTCTTTGTTTTCTTTGTCTGTCTTCCTCTCTGGAATGTAATTTCCATGCCTGCCTGATTCACTGCTCAGCACAGCCAAGTGCCTGGCACGTAGTAGGTACTCAATAAATATCTGTTGAAGGACAAAGTGAAAGAATGGATGGACGAACAGATGGAATAGTGGCAAACTAAAAGCTAAAACTTTAATCTCTCAACTTCCTACTGTATCCATAGTGCCTCTTCGGTGGTTGTGTCCTTCAGATAAAAGGCGTCCTTGCTAGAGAAATTGGCTAAAGTTTAAGAACATTCCTGAAAGTTTTGTCAATTTTTTCACATAGCATTCTGATTTTCTAATGGGAATACACTTGCACATTTAAAAAAGATTGTGTGTCGGTGTGCATTTTAAGGAAAAGCAGTCTATTGAAAGTTTATTTTTATTTCACTATTAATGGTAATCCAGCTAGGGAAAGTAGGCACACATCACCCACTTGACTTTGGGGTTAGAAGAGCTTGCCCCATTTTCAGTACAACAGAGTTGCTCCATATCATGGAATATCTCTTTCTAATGCATCTTTTGAATGTCACAATTCCCATCTACTTGAGGTTATTTTGTTGTACAGAATTTAGGATGACAGCAGATTCGAGGCACAAACTTACTTTCAGCCTTTTCAGTGGCACTGTTGGCAATCAATCAGACACATGATTTCCCTGGATTAGTACCTGTTCTAACTAAATCAACTGGGCAGGCATTTATCCCCTCGGTATGTGCCTACATCCCGTGCATATTGGAAATGAACAGGACTTGATCTCTCTCCTTGAAGAGCATAGCTGGTAGAGCAGACAGACCTTTATAGATCTTAGTGATACATGGCAGTGTATGACTGGGCTGCTCTGTGCCAAACCTGAAATTGCTTCCTCCTAACTCATCAACACCTTGGGGAAAAAGTCACTTCTCTCTGGGTTTCAGAGAGAAAGTTAAGTTAAATGATTCTAAGATCCCCTCCAATTCCAAAATTTTATGATTTTGTGAAATGCTCTCAAAAAAACTCAATACCAAATAGAAAAATAGGAAAGATGTTTGCCCCATGAAGGAAATGATAGTTGAATAGTCCTTGAAGAATTTCAACAGGAGATAAAGAAGGGCTTCTGCGTGTGAAGAAAGGAAACGAAGGAGATATGCCTAGTACAGTATGTCAATGAGTAGTGCATTCTGATAGTACGTGTTGAGAACTGTCCAAAGATGTCAGCTCATCTAGGAACATCATATTCTCTGTGAAGGGAGCATTTCACAATCCCTTCCCACTCTTTCCTTCCCTCGAGTCAGTATTACGGAGCCTGTGTCATCCCGCGTTCAGCTGAAGGATGTATTTTGTGGAAGCTCTACTAACAATACACTAGTGCCCCTCTTATTCATGGTGTCACTTTTCCTGGTTTCAGTTACTGTGGTCAACCATGGAAGCAGCTATCTGGAAGCAGATGATCCTCCTTCTGACTTAGTGTCAGAAGGTCAGTAGTAGCTTAATGCTGCAGTGCCTACATCATTCTCCTCACTTCATCTCATCACGTAGGCATTTTATCATCTTACATCATCACAAGAAGGGTGAATATAGTACAATAAGATATTTTGAGAGAGAGAGAGACCCACATTCACGTAACGTTTATTACAGTATATTGTTGTAATTGTTATATTTTATTATTAGTTGTTGTTATTTATCTCTTACTGGGCCTAATTTATACATTAAACTGTAGCATAGGTATGTATGTGTAGGAAAAAACATAGTCTATTATAGAGTTTGGTACTGTGGTTTCAAACATCCACAGGGGTCTTGGAACGTATTCCCCACGGATAAGGAGGAGAGGCTTAGATGTAGGCACAAAATAGCTTAATGAAGTCCCAGTATTTATTTAACCTGCTTTTAAATGACAGCACTGAAATAATTTAGTGGAGTTTGTATCTCCTCACACTGGCAGCTAGCTAGCTAGGAGCATGCAGCAGAAATACACATCTGGGGACCAAATTATTCCATTGTAGGTGCCAATGAAAGCATTAGTCATCAAGTTTAGAGTTCCCTTCCATCTGGAAAACATGGTTAATTCTAGTGTTAGACATTAACAGTGTAAAGGGCCTTATTAGAAGATAAATGTGCTAAAAACATAGTCTATTTACCTTATAGAATAAGGAAGAAACTAAACTTAGTTGGATATTAACTCTTTGCCTTCTGTATTATGCTCTGGTATAGAATATAGGATTCGGAAGAAAAAGAGAAAAAGAATCACAGAATATAGCAACACTTTCTAAAAGGAGAGCAGTCTGCTAATACAGTTATTCAATTGGTGGTTAACTAGAGCTTATACATAACCACCTGTAGTTAGATTGGTACCAGTCGCCCAGTCAGCCTTTCTGTCCATCATTCCTCCCTTCTCTTATTTTCCTTTCTTCTCTTACTCAAAAGCCCATACCCAGTTTACAACCTAATTTTGAAATTGTATTGATTTTAGAATAGAAAAAGTTTTATAACTACATTACAAAAAAGATTAGAAAGTTCAGTAGAGAAGAAAATGACCAAAAGCTCCATTCTTATTAATGCCACTGTTAGCAACTTGATGTAATTCCATCCTCTTTCTATTATTCTTTTTTTTTGTTTAAGATTTTATTTTTCATTTATTTGAGAGAGAGAGAGCGAGCAGGGTGTGGGGGGGAGCTGAGGGAGAAGGAGAAGCAGGTTCCCCACTGAGTAGGGAGCCCAAAAAGGGCCGATCCCAGGACCCCAGGATCATGACCTGAGCCGAAGGCAGATGCTTAACCAACTGAGCCACCCAGGCACCCTAGTATTCTTTTTTTTAAATATATTTATCTTAATAATGTTAATTTTGTATATTTTTCCATCTAACATTCCATTTTGCTGAATGATCTCCATAATCTTCCTTTTAATGTCTGCATAGTATTCAATCAAGAAAGCATACAATATAACTATTCTTTTATAGGTTCAATATTTGGATTGCTTTAAAGATATTCTAAATAAATAATACTCTAAAAATATTTGTGTACATATTTCTTTTTTCCATACAGGGGATTTTTTCTGTAATATAGATTCTTAGAAGTAGAATTAGTAAGTCAGGGGTGCCTGGCTGGCTCAGTCAGTGGAGCGTGCAACTCTTGATCTCAGGGTTGTAAATTTGAGCCTCACATTGGATATAGAGATAACTTAAAAATAAAAAATAATTAGGTCAGAGATTTATAGTTCTTTAAGATTGGTTTCTGTTCTTTGAATTATTTTCCCCTACGTTCTCAAACTATACCTGACAGTGTTTACATGACTTCTTGTCTCCAGCCATTTCCCCAACTATTACACACAGACATCCTGACATCCACTTTGTTGTGCAGCCTCCCTAAGAGTGTGAGCATTTTGCAGAGTTGCATAGAAATAAATTGACTTCCCTCATTGTGAAGACCATGCTGAATAATGTGTTTGAAAGGCAAGGAAATTAAATATTTTTAACCATCAGGATAGTGGTTTAGTTTCCACCTGCCTCATTAATGCCTAATAGTCCTCACATTATAATGGGCTTTGTTTTTGAAATATGAAAATCTGTTTTGGGCTTGCACTAATCCCAAAGAAAGGAAACAGTGGATTTTTGTAATAAAATAAATGTAAACTGTAGAAAATAATAGAATACACCTGCAAAAATCTTCAGGCACTTCTATATTTATAGTTTTTCCAAATGGGCAGTAGTCTTTTTATTGAATTAAACTCTATACCCAAATAGCCCACACTATTAGTGAAATTGACATTTCATATTTTCAGTAAGATTAATTTAATTCAATTCAGCAGGCATATATTGAACCTGCACTGCTCATGAGACCCTTTGCTAGGTGCTGGGAGTTATCAAACTGAGTATAATGTCTGCTGAGTTTGTATCCACAGATGGAGAGAACCAGTCTCACTGACAGCTGAGACCAAAAGATGGTCATTGAAAAGATGTGGAGAATTTCACTTCTAAGAGAAGTTCTTTGACTTTCTGCATAGCCATAATAACAAGTAAAGTGCCTGACATAAATCCTTATACATAGTACATGTTCAAAAATATTAATCCAAACTTCAAGAGAAGTAGTTTAATTCTACCAACTAAGCTTAAAATACTACTAAAAGGAGGGAGTTCATAGATAAAGCATCTATTCTGTACCAGGTACTAGCTCAGGCACATTCGTACATTATGTCAATTAATGATCACAAGGGACACTTGGGTGGCTCAGTCAGTTAAGTCTGCCTTTGGCCCAGGTCATGATCCTAGAGTCTGGGATGGAGTCCTGAATCGGGCTCCCTGCTCAGTGGGGAGCCTGCTTCTCCCTCTGCCTGCCTCTCTCTCTCTGACAAATAAAATCCTAAAAAAAAAATAACGATCACAATGATTCTGACTGTATTGCAGATGAGGAGATAGACGTAAAAGAATTAGATATCTTGCCCAACGGCACACAGCTAGTGGGGAGAGAGCTAGGATTTGAACCCAGATACATCTGCCTCTAAAGCCTTGCTTTTTACCATACTTCCTTACTCTGTGGATGGCCCTTTATTCCTTTAACCTTCTCCATGATGCAGTGTAATTGCTGTGCATTCCTTGTTTTCTTTTCTTTTTTCTTAGCTTCTGTTGAATCATCATTGAATGTCCTATTTTCAATGTAATTAATGGTCTTGTAGCATCTTCAAGTACTCTGTGGCCCGTTGTCATTAAAATTCCCAAGCTTTGGGACCTCTGGGTGGCTCAGTTAGTTAAGCATCTGCCTTTGACTCAGGTCATGATTCCAGGGCCCTGGGATCGAGTCCCACATCAGGCTCCCTGCTCATCAGAGAGCCTGCTTCTCCCCCTGCCTGCCGCCCCCCCCCTTGCTTGTGCTCCCTCTCTCTCACAAATAAGATCTTTAAAAAAATAAAAATAATAAAATTCCCAAGCTTTATTGCTATTTTTTCATAGCTTTCCTCAGGTACAATTGATATATAATAGGCTGCACATATTTAAAGTGTACAATTGATATATTTTGACTTATGTATACACCAGTGAAAACCTTGCCACAATTAAGATAATGAACATATCCACCACCCTGTTTCCTCATGCTCCTTCCAGCCCTTCACTCAACCACTGATCTGCTCTCATTATGGATTAGTTTGCATTTCCTAGAATTTTATATAAACAGAATCATACAATATGTACCCCCCCCTTTTTTTTGTCTGCTTTCACTCAGCATGATTATTTTGAAGATCATACATCTTGCTGCATGTATCAGTAGTTCATTGCATTCTTTTATTGCTGAGTAGTATTCCATTGTATGAGTATACCATAGTTTATCAGTTCACCCAATGATGGGCAATTAGGTTTTGGGGGGACTATTACAAGTAAAATTGCTATGAACTTATATTTTGAGTGGACTAGACAGTGGGTATATGTTTGATATTTTAAGAAACTGCCAAACTGTTTTCCAAAGTGGCTGTACCATTTGACATTCCCATCAGTAGGGTACAGGTGTTCTCGCCCACACTTAGTATGGTCAGTCTTTTTACTTTTAACATTCTGTTGAGTGTACAGTAGTGTATCATTGTAATTTTAATTTGCATTTCATTGATAATATTGAGCATCTTCTCATATGCTTACTTGCCATCTGTATATCTTCTTTGGTGAAGTGTCTGTTCAGATCTTTGGCCCATATTTTATTGGGTTGTTTGTTTTCTTTTAAGTTTTGAGAGTTTTTTATATTCTGTGTACAAACCCTTTATCAGATACATGATTATGGCTTGTCTTTTCATTTTAACAATATCTTTCAAGAAGGCAAGCTGGTGCAGCCACTCCAGAAAACAGTATGGAGGTTCCACAAAAAGTTGAAAATAGAGCTACCTTACAACCCAGCAACTGCACTGATGGATATTTACCCCAAAGATACAAATGTAGTGATCCGAAGGGGCACATGCACTCCAATGTTTATAGCAGCAATGTCCACAATAGCCAAACTATGGAAGGAGCCAAGATGTCCATCAACAGATGAATGGATAAAGAAGATGTGGTATATATATACAATGGAATATTATGCAGCCATCAAAAAAATGAAATCTTGCCATTTGCAGCGACATGGATGGAACTAGAGGGTATTATGCTAAGCGAAATAATTCAATCAGAGAAAGACAATTATCATATGATCTCCTGATATGAGAAATTTGAGAAACAAGACAGAGGATCATAGGGGAAGGGAGGGGAAAATGAAACAAGATGAAACCAGAGAGGGAGACAAACCATAAGAGACTTTTAATCTCAGGAAACAAACTGAGGGTTGCTGGAGTGGTGGGGGGTGGGAGGGATGGGGTGGCTGGTGATGGACGTTGGGGAGGGTGTATGCTATGGTGAGCGCTGTGAATTGTGTAAGACTGATGAATCACAGACCTGTACCTCTGAAACAAATAATACATTATATGTTAATAAAAAATTAAAAATGAAAAAAAAAGTATCTTTCAAAGAGCAGACATTTTTAATTTTGATGAAGTCCAACTTAACTATTTTTTTTTCTTTTATGGACCATGCTATGGTGTGGTGTGGTGTGGTATGGTAGCTTTGACAAAAAGCTATGATTTCTTTGACAAATCTTTGCCAAACCCAAGGTCATAAAGATTTTTTCCTATATTTTCTTCTAGAAATTTTATAGTCTCAGGTTATACATTTAAATCTGTGGTCCAGTGTGAATTAATCTTTGTATATGGTAAGAAGAATGAGTAAACGTTCCTTTCTGTTGTTGAAAAGACTGCCCTTTCTCCACTGAATTACCTTCACATTTTTGTCAAAAATCAATTAACCGTGTATGTGTGGGTTTATTTTAGGACTTTTTCCTCATTGATCTGTTTATCTAGCTTGATGCCAATACTATACTGTTTTGATTAATGTAACTTCATGATTAGCCTTTCAGTTAGGTAGTGTAAATCCTTCAACTCTCTTTTTTTTACTTTTAAATCCAGTCTAGTTAACCTCTAATTTTCTTCTTCTTTCTCAAGGTTGTTTTTGGGTTTTTTTAAGATTTTATTTATTTGAGAGAGAGAATGAGAGAGAGAGAGCACAAGGTGGGGGAGGGTCAGAGGGAGAAGCAGACTCCCTGCTAAGCAGGGAGCCCGATGTGGGATTCGATCCCGGGACTCCAGGATCATGACCTGAGCTGAAGGCAGTCGCTCAACCCACTGAGCCACCCAGGCGCCCCATTTCTCAAGGTTGTTTTGGATAATCTGTGTCCTTTGCATTTCCATATTAATTTAAAATCAATTTTCTACCTACCAGATAGAAAACCTACCCGGATTTTTTTAAATAGGATTGTGATGAATCTTTAGATCAGTTTGAAGACAGTTGATATTTTAACAATGTTGAGTCTTCCAATCCATTAACATAATACCTCTCCACTTATTTAGGTCTTTAATTTTGCTCAGCAATATTTTGTAGCTTTTAGTATATAGGTCTTGCACATCTTTTTTCAGACATAACTATTTTATAGTTTTTGGTGCTATTGTAAATGGTTTTTTATTTTAATTTCCAATTGTTCGTTGCTAACACATAGAAATGTGATTGATTTTTGCATATTGATCTTATATCCTGAAAACCTGCTAAACTCATTTATTAGTTATAATAGCTTTTGTATATGTCCTTTATGTAGATAATCATGTCACCTGCATATTAAGAGATTTTTAGGGGCGCCTGGGTGGCTCAGTCGTTAAGCGTCTGCCTTCAGCTCAGGTCATGATCCCGGGGTCCTGGGATCGAGCCCCGCGTCGGGCTCCCTGCTCCGCAGGAAGCCTGCTTCTCCCTCTCCCACTCCCCCTGCTTGTGTTCCCTCTCTCACTGTGTCTCTCTCTGTCAAATAAATAAATAAAATCTTTTAAAAAAAAAAGACATTTTTACTGCTTCCTTTTTTCTCCTTACCGTAACAGCTAGAATCTCCAGTATAATGCTGAATTGAAGTGGTGAGAGCTGACAGATGTCCTTGCCTTGTTTCTGTACTTACGGAGAAAGCATTCAGTCTTTCACCATTAAGTATGATGTTAACAGTAAGGTTTTTGTAGATGCCCTTTACCATGTTGAGGAGTTTCCTCTATTCCTCTTTAGTTTGCTGATAGCAGTGGATGTTGAATCTTGTCAAATGATTTTTCTTTTTTAGTTTATTTATATCATAGATCGCATTGATGATTTTTCAGCTATTAAACAAACTTTGCATTACTGATAAACTCCACTTGACTCATGATATATTACCCTTTATATATTTAGTGGAATTGATTTGTTAAAATTTCCATAAGCATTTTTGTATTTCTGTTCATGGCAGATACTAGTCTATAGTTTTCTTCTCTTGTAATGCTTGTTTTACAGTGATTTGAAAAGTATCCTTTCCTCTTCTATTTTCTGGAAGCTTAGAATTGTGTAGAACTTTTTCTTCCTTAAATATTTGCTATAATTCATCAGGGTAGTTATCTGAGCATAGAGTTTTCTTTGTGGAAGTTTTTTTTTTTTTTTTAACAAACTCAATTTCTTTAGTAGATAGAGGATTATTCAGGTTTTTCTTCTTGAGTGGACTTTGATAATTTATTTGTGTCTTTCAGGGAATTTGTCCATTCTAAGTTGGCCGACTTTATTGAAACAAATTGTTTATAATATTCCTTTCTTATTCTTTGATTATCTAGAGAATCTGTAGTGTGGCATTGCTTCTCATTCTTTTTTTTTTTTTAAGATTTTATTTATTTATTTGACAGAGAGAGATACAGTGAGAGAGAGAGAACACAAACAGGGGGAGTGGGAGAGGGAGGAGAAGCATGCTTCCCGCCAAGCAGGGAGCCCAATGCAGAACTCGATCTCAGGACCCCGAGATCATGACCTGAGCCGAAGGCAGACGCCCAACCAACTGAGCTACACAGGCGTCCCTCGTTTTTTTTTTTTTTCTTTTTTAAAGATTTTATTTATTTATTTGACAGAGAGAGACACAGTGAGAGAGGGAACACAAGCAGGGGGAGTGGGAGAGGGAGAAGCAGGCTTCCCACTGAGCAGAAAGCCCGATGCGGGGCTCGATCCCAGGACCCTGGGATTATGACCCGAGCCGAAGGCAGACGCTTACGGCTGAGCCACCCAGGCACCCCGCTTCTCATTCTTGATATTGGTTAATTGTGTCTCCACTTTTTTCCTGATCATTCTGCTAGAGGTTTATCTATTTGATAGATCTTCACAAAGAAACAGCTTTTAACTTCATTGATTTTTTTTTTTTCCCCTCTGTTTTCTGTTGTATTGATTTCTGCTCTGGTTTTTATTACCTTTATTCTGATTCGTTTGGATTCCAATAGTTGTTTCCTAAGTTGAGAAAACTGTTTCCCATCCCCCAGGGATCACTGTCCTTCAGTGATGTCCAGTGTTCATATATTTTGAGTTATTTAGTTGTTTCTGGAAGGAGTTTAAATCTGGTCCTTGATACTCCATCTTATCTGGAAGCAGAAATCTATGTTGCTGATATTTTCAACATCATCCTTTATAATCTACTTGTGTTGTATTTGGAATGATGTTCAATGTGATCACTTCTCTGTCCAAATGAAACTCAGAGGTTCTGCTAGTCAGTTATAAAGAGCTGCCGTCCTCTGTATTGAATATCACCAGATTCTTTATGTAATTTCTTCTTTCCTCATCCAAAAAAAAAAAAAGAGTAATGATTTATTAAGTACCTTCTATGAATCCAGCATGTGTTATGGGTTTAAATATGTTACCTCTGGGGCGCCTGGGTGTCTCAGTCGTTAAGCATCTGCCTTCGGCTCAGGTCATGATCTCGGGGTCCTGGGATGGAGCCCCACATCGGGCTCCCTGCTCAGTGGGGAGTCTGCTTCTCCCTCTCCCTCTGCTGCTCCCCCTGCTTGTGCTCTCTCTCTCTCTCTCAAATAAATAAATAAATAAATCTTTAAAAATAAATAAATAAATAAGTTACCTCATTTAATCCTTATGATAACCCTATGAAGAAGTAATTGTCTTCATTATAAGATAAGGTAATTGAAGCTGAGAAGTTAAATAATTTGCCAGAGGTCACACAACAGTAAATGGTATAGTCAGCTTTCAAACTCAAGTCTGTCAGACCCAAGGACCCAGTATTGCTTTCTAGTTCATTACAGTACCATAAAGTTGATGAAATCCTTCAGAGGTTGTTTTGCTGAGTACAAAGAGACAGCTACTAATACCAACTCAGAAAGCTTTTTCTTATCTGCCCCTGCAAAGAGAGTAAGCATTTTACAACATCTAAGAAAGGAAAAACATTAGTACAGCTAGAAGGAATAGTTTTAATTGAAGTTCTGTCAGGTGGCAGGAAGGAAAAGGGCTAAGAGAGCTATTGTTAAGAAACAGAGGAAGAATGTGATTTTAGAAATGCTGGGTCAAGAAAACATTGTAACAGTGAAGTTACAGAGGGTGAAAGAGGGAAAAAGCAGAAGTTATTCAGCAGTGACATACTTTGGAAAGCTGCTGGAGCGATGAAAAAGCACATGGCCCTGACCCCCATTGCTGTCACTGAAACTTTTCATTCCCTTCCATGAGAATCAGACAATGAACTCAGAATAAAGGGGAAAGAAAAGAATGTTTAGTATCAAACAGTGTTGCCAAGATAAAATGTTTTGGATTGATTCCCAGTGCCACAGCACAGTGCATATTAACATTCCTTATATATTTTTGGAAGCATATTCTACCCACATTGGCTCTAATTTTAGTTTTTATAGATGTATGGGTGTTTTGTGTTGTTCTGTTGCAATGCCTGGTTATGGATTTTTTTTTTTAAATGTCTGTAACCTCTACTAGAGTACGAAAGCTGTGTCTTCTAAGTATATGTAAATATGTTTACCTTTTATGGCAGTTTCTAGCATGTGATCCTCATCTTTTATATGACACAATGCCCTTTTGGAAAGTGATGGTATCATAGCCTGAGATGATTTGAAAGGTCAAGATTTGAGTCTTACTTTGTCATTGACGTGACTGACCATAGATGAATTATTTGTAAGATGAGGCACATGATTATCTCATTCAACTGTGAAGAATTTCCAGGAATAGTTATAAATGAGAATATTACAAGGGCTTTGAAATGTAGGCAGTACATTTGACAGGAAATATGTGCCATTTATTCTTTTAGAAGGCTCTATAGAATTTTATAGAGTCAGTTTTAAATGTTAATAATTACTCAAGAGAAATCACTTTAATTCATTAAAAAGTAGAATTGGACAATATAGGCAGCCTCTATGTTGCAACTCGCTGAACGCCAGGGAGTCTTGACCTTCTGCAAACACCTCTTCCTATTCAGAGGCCCCCCTGCACATTCAGCATTTAGTGGTGGCAGTTTCTCCACTCTAGAGTATGAGCTCCTGCAAAGCAAACTGTGTCCTTCGTTTCATGTCTATGAGCCTGGCACAGTGTTCAGCTTATTGTGGGGATTTGATATTAAAGTTATTCTTTCTATTGTGAGGCCTAATTCTGACTGTTCAGTCCTTCTATCTTTAATGTTGTAAACATGCATGCCTTTGCATATTTGAACATGGGAAAAAGTAGCTAAATAAATGCTTTTGTGTAACTAAAGACAAAGAAACTTTGCCTGTTTTGTTTCCTGTTTGTTGGATTTTTAGTTTAAAAAGTAAGATATTCTAATAGTTCAGATAGTACAGAGGTACATAAAACACAAGTCAGCCATCTCTATTCTCCAGTCTTTGTTTTTCTTACTCTGCCTCCCTCTGTCAGATATTTATTTATGTTCATATAAATACTATTTGTACTTTAATATTATGAATAGTACTCTAGGCAAATACATTTTTTTACCCAGTTACTGAATACTACACTGAAAGTGAACAACAGAATCATCATACAGATACAGAATGGTTGTGAGGGCACCTTGTTTACCTTCATGGCCTTGAGGGCACAGCTGCTGCCCAGCATCACAAGAGAACATTGTACCACATATTGTAGCCTGGGCAAAGGTCAGAGTTTAAAGTATGGTTTCTCCTCAGTGTGTGTTGCTTTCATACCATTGCAAAATTGAAAAATTATAAGTCAAACCATTTTAAGTTGGGGACCATCTGTAAATTAAATGAGATATTCGGCACTTTATTTTTACAAAATAGTCTTTGTTTTAGGTGGTTTTGCCCAACTGTAGACTAATGTAAGTGTTCTGAGTGTGTTTAAGGTAGGCTAGGCTAAGCTATGATGTTCGGTAGGTTAAGTGTATTGAATGCATTTTTCAACTTAGGATATTTTTCAAATTACGATGTGTTTATTTGGACATAACCCCATTGTAAGTTGAGTAAGATCTATAGTTCTACCTCCTGATGCTTTTATTTCTCCATAAGGGATTCATAAAAGTGAAATTGCTAGATCAGGTGATATGTTTAGTTTTTAATTGCAGTAGGCCGGTGTTGTTTTTTTAAGGATGTATCAGTTTACATTTCTATCAACAATAGAGGAAAGCCTATTTCTCCAAATCCTTGGTAGCTTTAGAAATCTTTCTAACGTTTCCCCATATGATCAGTTTAAAATGGTAAGAGGCTGGGGTACCTGGGTGGCTCAGTCGTTAGGCATCTGCCTTTGGCTGGGGTCATGATTCCAGGGTCATGGGATCGGGCCCCACGTCAGGCTCCTTGCTCGGCGGGAAGCCTGCTTCTCCCTCTCTCACTCCCCTGCTTGTGTTCCTGCTCTCACTGTGTCTCTCTCTGTCAAATAAAATCTTTAAAAAAGTAATAATAAAATAAAAAAGAAAATGGTAAGAGGCCTTTACTAGTATTTAACAGTGAAAAGAGAAAGGACACTGATAAACATTTCTTATATATTTGGAGGACATTTTACTCTTGTTTTTGTTTTTTTGGGTTTTGTTTTTTGTTTTTTTAAAAACCTGGTCCTTTCAGGGCCCCTGGCTGGCTCAGTCAGTGGAGCATGCGACTCTCGATCTTGGGGCTGTGAGTTTGAGTCCCACATTGCATGTAGAGATTATTTAGAAATAAAATCTGCTTTCTGCCATCTCTCTCTGTCGCCATAATGATGCACATGAATGTCCTGGCAGATGCCCTCAAGAGCATTAACAATGTTGAAAAGAGAGACAAACGCCAGGTTCTTATTAGACCATGCTCCATAGTCATCCTCTGGTTCCTCACGGTGATGATGAAGCATGGTTACATTGGTGAATTTGAAATCACTGATGATCACAGAGCTGGGAAAATTGTTGTGAACCTCATGGGCAGGTTAAACAAGTGTGGAGTGATCAGCCCCAGATTTTGATGTACAACTGAAAGATCTAGAAAAATGGCAGAATAACCTGCTCCCATCCCGGCAGTTTGGTTTCATTGTCCTGACAACCTCAGCTGGCATCATGGACCATGAAGAAGCAAGACAAAAACACAGGAGGGAAAATCCTGGATTTTTTTTTCTGGGGATACATTCATGCAAATAAAATGCCTCAGTGGAGAAAGAAATAAAATAAAATCTTAGGGGCACAGCTGGTTAAGCACCAACTCTTGGTTTTGGCTCACATCATGATCTCAGGGTCGTGAGATTGAGCCCCATGTCGGGCTCCATGCTGGGCATGGAGACTGCTTAAGACTCTCTCTCTCCCTCTGCCCCCCGCCCCGCTCTCACATGTGCATGCAGGCGTGCTCTCACTCACTCTCTCAAAATAAAAATAATAAAAATAAAATCTTAAAAAAAAAAACGGTCTTTTCATAACAGGAAAAATACAAGTGAGAATAGATACTTTTTTTCTATGTGCAGTTGAGTAAGTAAATTATATTTTGAAACAATCAGGTTTTAAGTGTTTCTTCCTGCTTTCAACCATTTTCTTGAAGTAAGCAAGCTAGCCAATGGCTTCTAATTTTCCCTAGCTTAATGCAGATCCTGAAAGAGAAGAAGGAGAAGAGTTTGAAGACAACATGGATGTTTTTGATGACAGCAGTTCCAGCCCATCTGGCACCTTAAGAAATTATCCACTTACCTGCAAAGTTGTTTATTCCTACAAGGTGTGTATTTCTCTAACCTATTGCTCATATTAAATTGTGGCAACCCTGAAGACACACGTGACTATGTCTACCCAGCCTCACATAGTGTGCTTACTATAAAATTGGTGTTCAGTTAACGTTAGAGACAATATACCATAATAGTGAACAGTCTAGGCTCTGACATCAGACTGCCTGGATTAAAATCCTGTCTCTGCCATTTACAAGCTCTCTGACCACACTAGCCCCTTGGTCTGTGTGAGCCTCAGTTTTCTTATCTACATTATGGGGATAATATCAGAGGGCTAGTTTAAAGATTAAGTGAGATAACACTTTTATAGCAAAGCACTTAGTACAGTGCCTG
Organism: Neomonachus schauinslandi; assembly: GCF_002201575.2. NCBI lineage: Eukaryota > Metazoa > Chordata > Mammalia > Carnivora > Phocidae > Neomonachus > Neomonachus schauinslandi. The sequence goes on along the minus strand of NC_058413.1, from coordinate 52,866,472 downwards.
GCATCTAGTAAATTTTTAGTAAATTGAAATCTTACCCTTATTATCAGTTGGATGCTTTGGCACAAGACCCTCCATTAGGAGGATGACCCTCCAAACTGATACTAAAAGAAAATTGTTTTACAAAAGTTTTGTTAAACTTTACCTTTCCTAATCTTAATATAACCACCCCTTGTTTCCATGGTAAGCAGGGACCTAGATAAATAGATGCCAGAATTTCAAATCCTGATTTGGTGTAATAGTTTTTCATCTCTCTCACCCCTGCTCTACTTACACATAAATTTTTTACTCATACAAAGTACATTCAATTTCCCTCCGCTCATCTAGTCCATCAACCAGCCCTGTTGGCTCTACCTCCAAAACATATCCTGAATCCATTCACTTTTCACCATCTTGGTCTAGGCAGGCCATTGTTTCAATTACTGTAAAAGAAAAAAAAAACAACAAAAACCCATAATTGGTATCCCTTCTACATACTTACCTCCCTCCCAACAGTCCATTGTTCACTTTGCAGCCAAAATTATCTTTAACAAATAAAGGAGATTATTTTATTCCCTTGCCTAAAAACCTTTTATAAGCTTTCCATCACACATAGGAAAACAAACTCTTCCCTAGAGTTTATAATGTTCAGATTGATCTGGCCCCTTACAGTCTCCCTAGCTTCGTGTCAGACCATTCTCCTAACCAACCCACTCACCACCCATTAGCCACTGTGGCACCATGCTCCTTCCTAACTTGACAACTTTGCACTTGCTGCTCCCTCTACCTAGAACCATCTTTCCCCAGATTTTGGTTGGCTGCATACTGCTCTTCATTGAGGCTTAGCTCAAATAGTGCCTCCTCAGGTCTCCCCTGACAACCTAATAAAAGCCAAATTCTCATTCACTACTCTCTTCCCATTCCCCTTTTCCCTCTTTTATTTACTATATAGCACTTACCACCAACCAAACTTAATCTTATTTGTTTTTATACTTCTTTGTCTTGATTCTGCACTAAAGGTCCATAAAAGCAGAAACCCGGTCTGTATCCATGTACCTTGTCTGTGTGTCTCCAGCACGCAGGCCGGTACCTGGCACATGGCAGGTCCTCAGTAAATAATTGTGGGATAAATACATGAATGATATAAGGAAGGCATAAACAAATGAATCCTCCTCTGGCTCCCATGCTGATGGACACCCAATGCTTAAGGGACAACAACAGAAGAAGTGTCTGGAAAGAATCTTTAACAGCCATACATGGGGGACAGTCGCACTCCCACTGTCCCTGGATGGCCACAGCTTGGCAGTATATACTCTTCAACATCAGTGATTCCCAGACTTTTTAGTTTAACATCCTTTCATTATATACTTAAATTATGAATACTTCCTCTTTTCTAAAAGAGGAAGTAAACTATTTTGATAATGTTTTAAAAATTTCAAAGCATCTTCTGAGATAGTTGGAAAGGTGTTACAGAGTATTATAAAACTAGGGTTGGGAATGTTTTCTCATCTCACCTCTCAATATTATATTTACTTTGAAGTTCCAGAATTTAAAATTTAAGGTCCTTAAATGGAGAGGATCCCAAGAGTCTGAGTGATTATAAATAGCTCACATCCCTCCAGCATTCCCTCTATTGGCATATGCCAGGCATGTCCCTATGATAAAGCAGACTATAAAAATCTATTTAACTAGTTCGTCACTGAACAAACATTTATTTAGTGCCTGATAAGTTTCAGGGATGCAAGAATTAATGTGACACAATTCCTGCCCCCCCCCGAATGGATAGTCTGGGGGAAGTAAATATTAAACTGAAAAATAGAATATGTATAAAACATTTATAGTAGAGGTTAAAACCACTAATTTTTTCCTATGATGGGAGAAATTTCATAGATGAGGTGGCACTTAAATTAGGTCATGAGTAAGATCTTACTAAATACAGTGAGAAGGGAAAGAGCCTTCTAGGCAAAAAGAACAGTAGATACAGAGACAGAGGTGGATGAGAGTATGGGGTGTTCGGGAAATGTTACATTCAGTAGGGGGTGAGCATCAGGTGTAGGGATTAGAGCTGCTGGAAATAAAGATGTTTACTGTTAGTAAAGGGCCTTGGAAACCAGACTGAAGTATGATTTGTATCCTGGCTGGTGAGAACCTTTGGATGTCCTAAAATCAGATGGGGTTTTTAAGAAGGTAACAACCCCGGTCATGGTATAGACACCGTACAGGTTAGATTAAAGAGAAATGGACTGGGCGCCTGGGTGGCTCAGTTGGTTAAGCGACTGCCTTCGGCTCAGGTCATGATCCTGGAGTCCCAGGATCGAGTCCCGCATCGGGCTCCCTGCTCAGCAGGGAATCTGCTTCTCCCTCTGACCCTGCCCCCTCTCATGCTCTCTCTATCTCATTCTTTCTCTCAAATAAATAAATAAAATCTTTAAAAAAAAAAAAAAAAAGAGAAATGGACTATAAGCCTATAGTCCAGACCTGGAAAGGAGGCCTGGATTAATCTGGTGAGAACAAAGAAAAGTTATATTTAAGGATTAGATTCAAAAGCCTTAAAAATGCTCATAACCTTTGCCCCTACTAGCATATATCTTAAAGAAATGATCCACAACTTAGAAAAAGGTTTTGATACAAAATGTTCTTTCATCATAGTGCTATTTTATGATAGCTTGAAGTTGGCTATCTGATAAGAGAATAGCTAAATAAATTAACCATTCATATAATAATGTATATAAAATATTATCAAGATAATTGAAAATTACATTAATGAGTCTTTTTATGTAAGAAGCAATGATAGGTCAGAAGAGTAAGATGCCAAATTACATGTACCTTAAGATTTCGATTAGGGTGCCTGGGTGGCTCAGATGGTTAAGCATTTGCCTTAGGCTCAGGTCATGATCCCAGGGTCCTGGGATCGAGTCCCGCATCGGGCTCTCTGCTCCTTGGGAGCCTGCATCTCCCTCTGCCTCTCTCTCTCTCTGTCTCTCATGAACAAATAAATAAAAATCTTTAAAAAAAAAAGATTTCGATTATACGTATTTCCAGCTTTTCTACAGTGAACATGTATTATTTTAATCAGGAAAAAGCACATTGTTTTCAAAGGAAATGGGAAATAGAGTAGTGGGGATGCACCACTTGGCTGCTTCTAGGGTTTGATTGTCCCTGGGAGTTAGGACTTCAGGGGGCAGTGTAAGAGCATGTGTTTATTTAGTAAGCCCTTCCTGACCACTTTCTCTCTTTAGTTGGGATACATGAGAAGAATTACATTCCCTGCAGTAAGTAAGTCATTCTGCTGGGAACCCTACAAGGGCAAACAACTAAGCAGAGTGCCATGGTATTTCGTGGTAGTTAGAGAGATGCACAAGCCTTACAACAAAAGGAGGAAGAAGCCACCAGCTCATGGTGGGTGGTCTGGAAAAACATAATAGCTGGGTCTCAAATCATTGAGTAATAGTAATAGCTACATATGTGAAGTATTATGTGCCTGGTACCATATTTATGTTATTCTAATCTCTTCAATAACCCAATATGGGAGATATTATCAGCCAACCCATTAATTCAACAAATATTAATTGAGCACCTCCTGTGTAACATCCTGTGCTCTTTTCTAGGCTTTGGAATATGGCATTGATGAATACAGACAAAAATCTCTGCCTTCATGGAGCTTACATTCTAATAGGAATAAAAAAGAAAACTGAGGCTCAGAGAGGACTTACGGTCACTTGCCCTTAGAAACAGACTGAAGCTGGACTTGAACCCAGTCATCTAAGTCTATTCATCAGATGGGAAAGAGGGAGCAGGGCCTGCTGGAAAGAAGGAACAGCCTGGTAAAAGCATAGAGGCAAGGAATAACATGGTGTGTTCCAGAGACTAGGGAATAGTGTGTGGGGCCAAAGCATTGAGAAACCACAGTAACCAAACTCTGTAGAGTCTTGAGATCCATGCAGAGGACTTGACCTTGTCAAGTGGAAGAATTGGTCACTGTTTGGGGATGGTATGATCAACCTAGTATCTGCTGATACTACATAGTAGCACTGAACAACTTGCATGGACCTCTGTGACTTTTTTACAAGGGCAACAGTATATTTAAAGGTGTTCTTATCCTTCCTGCTTTGTTCTCACATATTGAAGTCCATTGTGTTGATACTTTTTTAAGTTTTCCCATGGAATTAGGGAAAATGTCTTTGTTATATTGTTGCCTTTTGCTGGTATAGTCAAAGCATAGAGAGGTTTCAGATTAGCCAAGAAATTTCACTGGAAAAGCTCTCATGAATAAATGACCTTTTTCCCCTCAATTTTGAAATCAGGTAATTTACTTAAAATTCTGGTCCTAGAGTATTTCTGTAACTGGTCAGCCATTCTCAGTACTATTTGAACATCTCAAGCAGTTGTGGCAACATCCAGAATCTGGGTTTGATGAAATATTACAATGCATGTGAAATGGGAAGTGAGTCTTAATAAAGTGACCCATTTTCTTGCCTTATTTTTGCTTGTGTAACTTGGAGATATTTTACACTTTGAGATTGTGAGATTTGAAAAACTATATGGTCTTATAGTTACATAGTTGGGACTAATCTTGGGACTTGGGGAACGCTTTTAAGACTGTTCACCAGAGAGCCAGAAGATGCCAGCAGGCCTCTCCCTGCTACATGTGACAGCAAGTCTCTTTAGGAAACACAGCCACACAGTTTCTCCCCCCGAGAGTTTGCTCTCAGATTCTGCAGTCTCAGGAGCAGTATCTGGTGGCCGGTGCTGGTGGATTCCTGCTGTCAGAGATAATAAAACCAGCACAGCAGCTTGCACAATAGCACCTAGGCAGATCAGCCCAGTCTTCACAGTTAAGCTAGAACATAATAAATCCAAATTGTGACCCATCTCAGTCATTTCCTTCCCAGCTTTCTTCTCCTGGCCATTGTTTTTCATATAGTGACTCCAGATCAGTTCCAGGCACCACTCACGCTGTCATCCAGTCCATGCACATAGCTGTTTGCATTCTCACGGTGCGCACCTCCATGGTGCCCTCTGCGCAGTTCCGGTTCAGCGCTTACTCTGCCTGTGCTTCCCAAATCACCATGGTTCTCGGCTTGCTCATCCCCCACTGACTCCCCAATTCTCCCCAAAATGGCAGGAGTGTCATTTTGAAGAAATGGAGGCATCAAGAAGTTGAGTAACCTAACCAATAGATCCATAAGCTGGAGCTGGAGCCCAGGGCCCCTGCTTCCAGCAGAGTGCTGTACAGTTCACTGCGCCTGATGGCCTCCTGAGGATTCCGTTTCTCCAGTTTTTGTTGCAGCTTTATTTTGTTTAGTTTTTTAAAGCAAAACTCCACCTCATTACGATAGTTTTACAACCCTTAAATTTTTATGTTCAGTATGTTCTTCAAAATCATTTCAATATTTTGATCCCCAGTTTTTGTTATGATCAGCATACATCTGCTCTTTATCTAACCTTTTTAATTTTGTCCATGACCATCCTACATTGCAGGCTTCTCAACCAGATGAGTTGACCATTGAGGAACATGAGGTGTTAGAAGTGATTGAAGATGGAGATATGGAAGACTGGGTAAAGGTATATTCCTTTGCTCATATCGCCCCTTCTTGTGACATTTTTAGGAGTTTGTTTTGGTTTTGGTTTTGCCCTGTCCAGATGGTGTGTGCAAACCTATTTTGTCACATGTCTTTTACTCAGGCTCGAAATAAAGTTGGCCAAGTGGGTTATGTGCCAGAAAAGTACCTACAGTTTCCCACCTCGAACAGTCTACTGAGCATGCTGCAGTCCTTGGCTGCTTTGGACAGTCGGTCCCACACATCCAGCAATTCCACGGAGGCCGAGCTCGTTTCAGGCAGCCTCAACGGAGATGCCAGTGGTAAAGACTGAAACAAGGCACTCTTTATTTGGTCACATTTGGCCTAAGCAGTATTGCCCTGGAGTCAGCCTTCAGTGGGTTAAAAAGCAAAACTTTATTCCTGTTATATGTTTTCTGTTATTTGGTCACATTTATCCTGTACAATAGAACCCTGAAGTAGATCTTCAGTAAGTAAAAAAATTACAGCTGTACTCGTACCCTGTATGATGGTCTTTTAGTTGTCACATGAGCGTAGGGGTGGTTGCGAAAGTAACCTGGCTGTCCATGTCCTTATGCATTTTTCTCCCTTTTGCTACCTAGTCTGTTTCGTGAAAGCACTTTATGACTATGAGGGCCAGACAGATGATGAATTATCCTTTCCTGAGGGAGCAATCATCCGAATCTTGAACAAAGAAAACCAGGATGACGATGGCTTCTGGGAAGGGGAATTCAGTGGGCGGATTGGAGTTTTCCCATCGGTGCTAGTGGAAGAACTTTCAGCCTCAGAGAACGGTGATACTCCACGGGTGAGAGAGATTCAGGTACGTGAGAGGGAGAAAGCTGAATTAAAAGGTGTTTAAAGAAAATAACCCCCGAGGGGTGGTTGACCCATGCAAACGTGGGCTACAGTCTCAGCCCCGCCCTCCCACTCCAGTCCTCTGTTGCCAGGTTTCTGCAAAACTGAGTTTGGAAAAGCAGAGACTCACCAACCCGGCTCCTGGGTAATGGCCGTATTACACCTCCATTTGCCTGCTTTTTGTGCTCTGAATCAGTTAACCGAAAGGATAAATTGTATATGACATACAAAAGAATGGTTTGGTAGGGAGAAAGAAAGAAACCAGAGGGGGAGTGTATTGTCTCCGTGCTTAGTTTAGGTAGTGAAAATACTGCTCTTTCTCTCCATCACGGGCAGAGCCTGCCTGCCAGTCCTTTTCAGAGAACTAATGAGCCTACCAGAGCCCCGTTTTACTGATGTGTCTCTAGGCTCAGCTCATCCTAGCAAAACTTGGCTTTACAGGAAACCCCTAAATCAGGTCTGCCACAGCAGGCCTGGCAGATCCAGCACCAGAAGGAACATGTCTCCCCACCTTGTTTGTGTGACATTGTGACCACTTAGTCTGACATTTACAAAACCTGGGGAAGTCAGAAACAGCCAATTATTTTATCTTAACAAAAAAATAGAACAGAACTTGTCCTGTTTTTTTTTTTGTTCTTCACCAGATTTATTGAATTGACCGATCTGGTATGTTTTCAGTAGAATTCTAGAGAATGGTTTGACTTGATGACTGTTTATGATAAACTATAATCAGTAGTGTAATGAGATCTCTGAGAGGAAAAAGTTAAATGCATCACAAAATAGGGTTTGGGATTGTTATTCTAAGCTCATGTGCTTCTAATGAGGCTGACAAAAATTGTAAATAGTCCTATCTGAGCTGCAGAGAAAAGTAATATGTCTGAATTAGCGAAGCCAGATCGCCTCTCCTTCCTGCGGTGAGCACTTTGTAGCCTCTCTTTCCTTTGTGGCAGATCTCTCCTTCTCCCAAGCCGCCGGGCTCCCTGCCTCCACTGCCGTTGTATGACCAGCCTCCCAGCAGCCCTTACCCCAGCCCAGAGAAGAGGAGCTCCCAGTACTTGCCACGCTCTCCTTCAGCAAATGGTAAGCGTTCTCCTGGCATGGAGCTAACTTCATTTTCGTCCAGAAATCCACATGTTCACCTGAAGAGCACACGGATCTGCATTAGCATTTTTATTGCTCAACAACACAAATAAAATGAGCTGCTTGGTTCCCTCCCCTAGAAAACAGCTTCCTTGCCGAGTCACCGGGATTCTCACGGGCACCACGGCATACTCCTGAGACCTCATATGGCAAACTGCGACCCGTAAGTCTCTTATCTGGCAGGGTTACAGAATGCACGGTTCTTCCAAAATGAAAGTTAAAAATTAATGTCTCCCCATGGCCCCTGTGTTACGCTGATTCCCCCATGCAAGGGTCAGGTGGGTTGGGGACGATAAAAAGAGCTCTTAAAAATGAAGGCTATAATAGGGGCACCTGGGTGGCTCAGTCGGTTAAGCTTCCAACTCTTCATGTCAGCTCAGGTCATGATCTCCTGGGTCGTGGGATTGAGCCCCGTGTCCTTGGACTTGCCGCTCAGTGGGGAGTCAGTCGGCTTGAGGATTCTCTCTCTGCCCCTCCCCGCGCTTGTGCATGCGCGTGTTCTCTCTCTCTCTCTCTCTGTCAAATCTTTTTAAAAAAATGAAGGCTATAAAAAGCAACACATCTTGGAAGGTCTGGTCTACACGGGCAGTTTTCTCACCGAGCCATGGTGAGATAGCTGTGAAAGTGTATTTAAATTATAGCAAGCTCTGTGAGCATTCACGTGGTCTAATTGTGAAACAGAAGCACTTTTTTTTTTTTCTTCCAGCGAACATTTATTGAGAACCTATATTCCGGGCTTATATTTGGCCTCTTTTGAGGAACAGAGATGAAATGAGATCTACTTCATGCCTTTTTGAGGTTTAAGAGCTTCTATTCTCAAGGAGAATCTACTCTTAGAAATAATCACCTCTACTCACCCCTCACTCCATGCCTTCAACTCCTTCCCCCCACCTCACTGTGAAACAGCTCCAGGGTCATAACTTTCCCACACTCATCCAGTGCATTTATTTTCCTTGAACTGCTTATCAGCATTTGACACCAGTCCTTGAACCACTCACTTCCTTTGGCTTCGTTCATTCAGACATGGATTGAGTGCGTTGTTAAAGACTTTGGTTCTTTATCCTAAGTGTAATAGGAAGCCATTGCAAAGTTGTAAGCAGGACAGTGATGTGACTGGTTTTGCATTTTTGAAACATTGCAATGGCAGCTAAGTGACAGTGAATGGAAGGTGGCAGAATGGACATGGGGAGCCATCTGGAGGCTGGAGCAGTGGTCCAAGCAAGAGGGGACGGCAGCATAGACTGCTGGGTATGAGTGGGAATGGGGAGAATGGGCCAGTTTGTTCCAAAACCCTTTCCTGGTTTGCTTTCTACTCTGGCCCTTTCTTTTTCATTGACCCGTACGGGCTTCTCTGCTTCAGCCCATCTCTGCTGATGCTTCTCAGGGTTCTGTCCATGGGCTGCTTCTCCTGAAGTCATTAAACTCACTCTCCCTGTGCAACCTTATCTCCTCCCATAGCTTTGGTAACCATTTATTTACTGACAACTTCCAGACTTCTGCCAATCCAGTCTCTTCCCTGAGCTTCAGCCTTGTGGACATCTCAGTGTACACAAACCAGAGCCCCAGACTCAGCAACAGTGAGTTAATTATCCTCCCTGCCTGACATGCTCCTTCTCCCGTACTGCCCGCCTTGGTGAGTGGAACCTCCATTCTACCACTGCTCTGGCATCACTCTTGGTAGCTCCCTGGCCCTGCCTCCCACAGACAGTCATCACCAAATCCTGCCACATTTACCTTGGAGACAGCTGTCAAATCTCTCTTTTCCTCTACCCACCCCCCACCTGTGTCTAGGTCAGACTAACATCAACTCTCACTTGACCACAAAAGCTTCCTAAATTGTCATGTTACCTGTACTCTAGCCTGCCCCTGCTCTTTTTCCAAACTATTATCCGACTCATCCTTTCACACCTTTGCTGCCGCTATTTAAAATCCACCAAAGACTCCTCTTTGCCCACAGAGTAAGGCTCAGATTTCTTAACATGGCTTTATGAGGCCCTTCATGACTTCACCCAAGGCCACCTCTCTAGTCTTCTCTCTCGCAGCTCTCCTTCCAGGACAGGCTGAAAGGTTTTCAGTTTGCAAGCACTGCTCTCTCTGGCTTCCACCTCCAGGCCTTTGCTTTGGACGAGGCTTTTAGGGCTACAGCCGAGCTTTCAGCCGAGGAAAGAACCTGATTTGTAGGTTCCACATTTCATCAGAACAGTAACTCCCTGGTGTGGGAAATAGTGAAAATTACTTTGGAAGCACATACTTTCATGTTCAGAGCATTTGAGACCCCTGGGGTGCCTGTGACTGTGGGTAAATGACCTATTGGGCTGTGGAGGCTTCAAGAAGCACTGAACCAGGAAGCCGACTGACAGTCCATATATTTGTTTCCTGCTCAGGTCCGGGCAGCTCCCCCTCCACCTACACAGAACCACCGAAGGCCAGCAGAGAAGATTGAGGATGTAGAAATCACACTGGTGTGATGATGGGTTTACCCATCCATTACTGCTACAATCAAGGCCAGGCTTGGCGTTTGGCCATTCTTGTTCTTTAGGCACCTTTGCATGATGATGACTCTTGAACAGAGTGAAAACAAGGAGGATTATGTGACTGGGTGGCCTGGTGGACTCCTCCCACGTTTTGAATATTTTGTGCCTTTTTTTGTTGTCATTTTCTAGGTCATCTCTCCTACCATAGCACAAATCCTAGTGGGCCCTAGAAGCAGAGGGGGACAGCCCTCATGCCTATCAGTGGCCCATTTTTATATGAGACTCAAGACCAGGCCTCATTCAGGACACAGTCACAGAGAAACTGATCATGTGCACTCGTACAGTATATTACTGTGGCCACAAGGATGTGGCAAAGATCCTCATCTTTCTTCAAGTGGCTTTTGCTCGTCTGATTGAGTTTAATCAGATCATGTCGGCTGCATAAGGAACTAGAAGGAGGGATTTCAGGAGGGGCTGGCTCCTCCCCACAGTTAGTCCCCAGACTGAGAAAGTGAAACCTTACTAGGAAAAAGTGGACCGCCCTGAGTTTATGCCAGTTGCATTAATGCACATCTCTTCCACAGCTAACAGATTAAAAACAGTAACAGTGTCCTTTGTATTAATATTTACGCCATTCATTTAGTGTTAGTGGAGCTAATATGGAGGGGCTGAACCAATAGCCAAATCTTGTCCATCACGTAGACTAATAGAAAGGAGGCTGAGGCTGAAGCAGAAATGGAGCTTCCAGATCTGAAATGAGCCAATTTAATGTTCTTTTTGTATTTGGGTATTTTTCATCTTAATTTTTGCAGCATATATTCTTCTGATCAACATCTTTAGAATCTGAATGTCTAGATAAATTGGGGACACACACTTGCCTTGTTGAGCTTCTCTCCTGGGGAGGCCCCTCGTGTTGTTTTATTCCCAAGCCGGTGCACGAGCCCAGCCAGCCAGCCTGTGGCTGCCTGAGACGGGTGGCCACCCCCCACAGGGTCCCCCTGGCCTGACATTGCCTTGGGAGGAAGAACCTGTGGCTCATGGAGGAAACCAGCTTCCTGTGAAAAAGGACTAAAGGACTGCACACCGTGCACAAGTGCAAACGGACAAGGAAAAAACAAGTTCTCCATGTCACAAGGAGAGCCAAGAGTAGTGTTCTCCACAGGCTGGCGAGCTCACAGTGGCAGGTGGCCCAGAGTAGGTCTCTGTTGGCGGGCCACCTCCTGTGGAAGAACGGGAGTGCCGAACCCAGGGACAAGGGCATTTTTTTTTTTTTTGCCAGTTGCGTTTTTTTTTTTTTAAGAACTCAGATTTGCAGAATTCAATCTAAAAGTTGTATTATGCTTTGAAAACTCCATCCCTCCTAAGAATCTTTAAAAACTTGAAATGCTCGCCAAATGTCCCCATGGGATTTTTGACCAAAAGTCAGGTTACAACTGAAGAAATCTTCAGTTAGTCGTTTGATCACTTCAGTGACAGTACCCAGTGACAAGTCTTCTCTGTGATTTGGGGTTTTTGTTTTTTTGCATTTCTTAACCTGTTGATCTATTTGAGGTCTTTTTGTGTTTATCAAACTTATTCTTAAGTTTAAAAAAAATTAAAAGGGTGGCTTTTTTAAGAATTTAAAGTTCTCTGACAATTTAAAAGTCTTCAAAGCACTTTAAACAATCTTCCAAGTGCTTGAATCAGGCCGTTCTCGCTACCCAGTCTTGTCTTCTCTCTTTAGCTAGCCAAATTGTCCTTGAATCTGGATTTTCCACATTCTCAGAGGTTATTTGAAATCTTTTGTTATATTTTAAAATATTTTTTGGAAGAGCTGCTAATTTTATTTTAAAAAAAAACAAAAGTTGTAAAAATATGCCTCCTTTTTAAAAAGAACCCCTCCCTCCAGGACATGTAATCCAGCATGACAGTGCACAGGGCCAGGCTCGGAGGGAGTGCCTCTGTGCAGACGTGCTTTCTTTACAGTGGCTGTAAAAAGTTTGTATTTATTATGTATAAAATGTTGAATAATAAAAAAAAATGGAATTAAGTTTTCTAAGTTTCCGTATAAAAAGATTTGGGTAAATAGACCTTTCCAAATAGACAATGCTTTTTATAAAGACATTCCTAAGCCTTCCTTTTTTAAACCATAAAACAGATACAGAGAGGGGGTAAATAAAGTCCCAGTTAAAGGCTGATTCCTTCTGGCTACCAGCCAGCCACATTGAGGACCAGGGCTCAGTCTGTTTGGGGAGGGGCCCCACAGCTCTCTCCTTCCCAGAGCTGGGACGTGCAATATGTATTCTTCCAGGCATTTTCTGTGCATAAAACTTATACACAGACACATTGTCTTTTTATATACATGGGATTATATATTTAGGTTTCCCTCATTCTTTTTGAAGGCTGTCTTACATTCCATGGTTTGGATATATCATAATTTAAGCCTGCTATAGTGATGGATGATTTAGGTTGTCTCCATCCATTTGCTGTTAGAAAGTTGAAAACAACATCTTTGTACATTATTCTTTATAAATTTGTTCCAGTAAAAATATTGGGTGAATTCCTGAATATGTAATTTGAGAGTCAGAAAGCTATATGAGCATTTAGTTTCATTAGATTTTGTCAAATTGGCCCCCAAAATGATTGTATCTGTTGACACTCCCACCAGCAGCATGAGAGGCAACAGCATGGACTTTGGAGTCAGAAGGTCAGAGTTAAATCCTGGCTCCCACTTGACAGCCGTGGGAACCGAGCCTCCACAGGATACCACTGTGGATCCAAGAAGGATGCACGAGGCTGCGGCGCCAGGTGGTCACCACCAACGTTCCTCACCATCGCCTCCCCCACCGTCCGTGACCCTCCCTTCACAGCTGGGGTTCCTGCTGTCTTCCAGCTTCATAGTCACACAAGGCTGTCAGCGGAAGGAGTGCCTCACAGAAATACGGGAAGGGGTACGTTGAATACCATGTTTGAATCAGCTGTTGGCATCAGGCTGGCTGCGACCAGCGGATGGTTAAACTGCCCCACCGCAGCGTCACAGCTGAATTCTGGCCTCCTTCTTCAAAGGAACTAACTGTAGAACAATGAAGCCATAGATTCACAGCACATCACCTGGATCCCTTTTGTCTCTGACCTTTGACCCCCACCCCCACCTTCAAGCCCAACAGAGAGGCAAGTAGGAGGATATCATCTGGCTTTAGCCCTGCCACCACTTGATGGGGACGACCCTTCCCTCTGGGCTGCTGCATCCCCAGCTTTGAAAGGAGTGGAATGAGATGATTTCCAAGGGTTTATCCAACTCTTATGTTCTAGATAAGCTCAGTTCCTAGACACGGTGAAAACACCACACAGAGAGGTCACAGTATTTGAGAACAGACTAACACACAGATTTCTCGGGATGGCCAGAAATTGAAAATTGAAGCCATTGGACGCTCCCGCCTCTGCCACCCCCCCACCCCCACCCCGGGAGAAAGCAAACCCTCCTCTGGATTGTGATCCCATCCCGGGCTGTTCTGTTCACTCACTGCCCGAGTCCAGCCACAGCTTTAGGTCATGGAGCCAGTTACCGCCTGAGTGGCTGTACAACAAAATCTAGCTGCTCTGAATCTTTGCATTTATTTTGTTCATTACAAAGAGGTTTTTCATGACAAAAACACAACCAAGTTACAGAAATTTTAGTTTAGAAGAGAGAACTGTAATTTGTCCTGAAATCCTACAACTCGACGCAACCAGTATGTTTCCTCCTAGACTCTGTTTGTTCTGTCACTGTTGATCTGCCAAGAACCCTGTGAATGCCAAAGAGCTTCTTGTTCCTGGACCATTTTCCCCTGGTCCCACCGGCCAGAAAAACAAATGGCGTACTTCTGCCCTGTTTCTGAGAGCTCTGGTCTGGGAATATTTTCCCGGCGTGTTCTCCTAAAACAACAGAAATGAACCCACAGATAGGGTTCACACCCCTTCCACACTGTGTGCTAAACACCTAAGCGGCCTTCTCGTTCTCGTCACCCCTTGCTCCTGTGAGGGGTAGGGGAAGAGCCTGGTCAGAAGTCCTGTATTCATGCCCCTGGCCACCTTGGTGAGCTGTGGACTGCTCACCCCTTCGCCTTTCTGGGCCTTGCTTTCCTCATCTGTGAAGTGGGAATGAGAAGGCAATACAAACGTCCTAAAATCCAAGAGGATCAACTGAGATAATGTGCAGAAGGATGAAAATATTTTTGACCAGTAGATACATGTTCAGAGAAAGAATACAGCCTGTACCCAGGACATGGTATGCTGACTCTGCACAGATGGGTCCTCACCTGGTGCCACCAGGATTCTTCCAGAGGACTTCCTAGTGGTCAGGACCACCTCTATTCAATTGCTATTGAATATTGAATTCAAACTACCCCAGGTCTTATTCTGGGCACTGGAGACATAAATGACTCAGATCTCATCCCTGTCACCAAGGGCCTCACACCTGGTGGGGGAGACTCAGGAACAGCAGGCTCCAGCTAAGGTGCGTCTTCCAGGGAGATGACCAGGGGGCAGCAGGAGTTCAGAACAACGGCTTCTGTCATTTCTCCCTGGCAAGTCTCAGGCTCACTAGGGCCTCACTGGGCAGGGCACACAGAGGAGGCCGTACCCGTGCCCGCAGAACAGCCCCAGCGAAGAGCTGTGTCACCTTTGGTGCGGCCCAGAGCTGTGGGCCTGGAAGTCTCAGAGGTGAGGAAACCCCCTCCGCCCCCCAAGACTACTGGGAGCAGGACCTAGAACTGGGTGTCCCAGACCAGGCCAGCCCCTCTCTGCAGAACCTGAGGGCAGTTTTCAGAAAAGTGGGAGGCCTGGGTTCTTATCCCAGCTCTGCCTTGTGACCCTGCACAAGACCCTGGCCCCTCTCTGGGCCTCAGCCCATGTACATAGCAAGGGAAAGGCCATTCCAGTTTTGACGTTAGAGACCCCAACTCAGGCACGGTCTGAGTACCTGAGAACTGAAAACCTGGAAGGTATGCAGACCTGAAAGGCAGAGGATACTGAAGGCCTAGAGAGGTTTTTAGCCCTGGGGCCCTATCCTCACCCTCTCTACCACCAGGGAACTTTTTCAAAGACTAGATGGAGGGGCAGCCTTCCCAGCTGGCTCCCTGTGAGCTCTTCCCCTGCTGAGTCTTTGCCAGCCAGCCCCTCTTCCCCCACACCCACCCCTTCCCCGAATGCCTTGGCCTGTCACTGGCCCTTCCAGCCGTGCTCCTCCAGGAAGCGTGCGTTCCCAGTAAGCTGAGGTGCGAATGCGCTCCCTGAGGCGAAGCAGCTGCACGCCAAGGGTGTGCTGTCAGATTGGCCCCGCGAAGGAGGGAGGGTTTACGGGGAGCAGGGGGGGTTATTGTCCCTGGAGTCGAGTCTATCATTTCTGAACGCCTTTTCTAGATTATCTAAGCAGCCTTCGCTGCAGTCCTGGGAAGTACCTGCCCCAAGTGGGGCAGCCAGTTAACAGCCTCCCAGGATTCAAGTTCACCTCATTCCTGTGGCCCTGCGTGTCCCACACTTCAAGGGACACTGACCCTCCATAATCAGGCCTCGGCGGCCAGAGCCCAGAATGGAAAAAAGAAAGGATGCAGGAAGGAATTTAGGTTGGACACAAAGCTAGAATCCCCCAGCAATGGTGGAGGCAGGGCACATACCACTTGGGGACAGAGGGTAGGGGGATGCCCTGCAGCCCTGCATAATTGGGAGCCCAGATCCTCAAAATGTTATTTTGTTGTCTAAAAAAAAACAAAACCAGTCACAAGCCAGCTCTGTGATCTCACAACACTTAATCTGCTGATTTTATCACCTGTGAAAGAGAGAAACTCCCTCACGCGGAGATTGAGAGGAACAAATAAAATACTGCATGGAGGGGCACCTGGGTGGCTCAGTCGTTGAGCGTCTGCCTTTGGCTCAGGTCATGATCCCAGGGTCCTGGGATCGAGCCCCGCATCGGGCTCCCTGCTCAGCGGGAAGCCTGCTTCTCCCTCTCCCACTCCCCCTGCTTGTGTTCCCTCTCTCTCTCTGTCAAATAAATAAAATCTTTAAAAAAAAAAAAAAGTACTGCATGGAAAGTGCAGAGCAGGGGCGCTTGGGTGGCTCAGTCGGTTAAACGTCTGCCTTCGGCTCAGGTCATGATCCCGGAGTGTCGGGATCGAGTCCCGCATCGGGCTCCCTGCTCAGCAGGGACTCTGCTTCTTCCTCTGACCCTCTTCCCTCTTGTGCTCTCTCAAATAAATAAAATCTTTTTAAAAAAAAAAAGAGAAGTGCAGAGCACTGTGCCTGACACATAAGCACTGGGTAGTGGTGGCTACTGGAAGCACTGGTCTTTCCTGCCAGGAATCCCAGGAGACTGGAGAATGGCTCAGCAGACACTAAGGCGCTGGTGACTCCTGGTGGCCACTGGGTGCCAGGACGAGAGGGCTGGGCCTCCGGGGATCAGGCTGGAAAATTCTGGACCTCTAGCATGTTCAGCTGTTAGACTTGCTGAGTTGGCCATTTAACAGACATTTCCCGAGGCTCTCTCTGGGCCAGGCCTAATCGCAGGAATTACTCTATTCCCATCCTGGCCTCTTCCAAGAGCTCCCTGACTGAAAATGGAGGGAAGGAGACACAAAGAGGAACATAAGGAGAGAGGAGGCCCCTACCCAGCCTGGTAAGTGAGGAAAGGCTCTCAGGGAGAAGATCACGAAGGACAAATTTGAATTGGGGGCTGGGAGGGAAGAACATTTGGGGCAGAGAGAAAATCAATGTGCGAAACATTCAGAGTAGCAAGGAAATGAAAATGCAGCTGAGGTCAGCGGGCTCATTCCTAAAGGCTTCGGATTTAATGCCAAAAAGCTTCTTTGCGGGCAGCCTGGGAACTTCAAAGGGTCGTATCTGTGACCACGATACCTTAGAAAGTCACTCTGGCCACGGCAAGAGGGGTCCAGGTGGAGACACAGCAAGACTAGAAGGGGGCCCGCGTGGCAGCTAGGTTAAAGTCAGACACACTGGCTCCACCCCTGGTGCCTGAGGATGTGGGGCGTGAGGGGGAGACGCTTATGTCGGGGAACTGCTGTCCAGGAGGCAACTAGGTATGTCACCTGGAGCTCGGGACGGCTGGGCCAAGAGCAGTGAGTGAGCTGAGAGCCAGCAGAGTGTAGACTAGGTATTTCATCACCACACGCTCTTTGGCATGTGCCAGGAGCCTCACAGATACTAACGCACTGAGTCTATACGGTAAATTCTGAGGTGAGGACGGTTTTTGTTTTTTTTTTTTTGAGAGAGGGAGAGGGAGAAGGCATGAATGGTAAGTGGGGGAGGGGCAGAGAGAGAGGGAGAATGAATCTCAAGCCGACTCTGCTGAGCGTGGAGCCCAACACGGGGCTCCATCTTGAACCCCAAGATCACGACCCCAGCGGAAACCAAGAGTCGGACGCCTAATGGACTGTGCCACCCAGGCGCCCTCTGAGGTGAGTACTATTATTTTCCCCTTTCCCAGAGGAGGAAACTAAGGCACAAAGCCGTTAAGGAACCTGTTTAAAATCACCCAACTACTAAAGAGCGGGCTGCGACTCCAACACAGACAGCCCGGCTGCAAAGTTCAGGCGCTCAGCAACCTGCTGCTCATCCTGGGAACGGCTTCCTAACCCTGGGAATGGCCAACAACCCCCAAGGGAGACTTTGGAAGGTGATAAGGAAGGAAACTGAGAATTCCAAAGCGAAGCCTTTGAATCTCAGATGAGCAGCATGCCACAGTAAGGTCCCCTCAGGGACAGAAGTCCCTTCTGCTGTCTTGTGACTGGCAATGGCTGTCCTGCTGGCGACTCCTCCATGCACGAGGTTGACCAAACAAGTGGGGTGCCCAGGCTCTGCCCTGCTGGGTCTGCCTTGTACTCCAGAGGCTCGTGGTGCCCCTGTAAGTGAAGCCCCAGCCCAGGCCCAGCCCGCGGCCGCCCCCCCAACACGAAGACCTACCCAGGCCGTTCCCCATACATTCCGGGCTCCCCCTCTGGAGCAAGAACATGCCCCCATCTAAAGGCAGGCCTGGTGTACTAAATACTTGACATCACTCTCTGGTGTGTTAGGACCCTTTCCACCAGAGCCCCTCTTGGAACTCCCATGGCCCCTCCACAGCCTCAGTCTACCCTGGGCGCCTGAAGTAGGAGGGTCCAAGGCGTTGGCTTGGCCTCTGGACCAGCGTGGACCAAGGGTGAGATTCCCACGGCTCCAAAAGCCACTGCCCTTTGCTGCCTGTGAGCCTTTCTTCATGCTGTCTCCTCGGATGGGAACAGCACCGAGGCCAGCCTGGCCCGGCCCCAGCTCTGTGCAGTTGGAGGAAAGGTGCCAAGCCCAGGCGTCCTTGAGCCACCAGCCCAAAGGCCTCTGCCACCCGAACGCTGCAGAGAGGCAAGCAGGTACCAGTTTAGATGCAATTTTTTTTCACTTACGTCGAAGAAAGTGAGAAGTCAGAGATAAAACAAGCAAAAAATACTGTAATTCCCCCCCGACACACACACTTTTTTTTCCAACAGACAGGCCAGGTCCTGCCGGGCCCTGTTCCCCATCAAATGCCCCAAGGCCACGCCCCTCCCATCCCACCCCCATCCCCACTTGTTCCCGAGCCCCGTGAGCGGCGGGAAGCCGTCTTCTGGCCTTGGGCTTCAGACTCGAGCTCCAGCCCTGGCAGGAGAAGTCACGGCTAGTGCCAGAGCACAACCTTCCTGGCCTGGTCTGCGCTCACCACATGGCTCCCCGAGGAGCACCAGGCCACGGCGTTGACGGCAGTGCTGAGGACAGGGAGGGACGGGCTTCAGGGTGGAGGCGTCAGAAGCTGGGCCTGCAGCCTGGGTTCTGCCCCTCGTTACTGGAACAGGGCAGCCTGAGGGTCTCTCTAAGCCTGTAAAATGGGCTCACAGAGCTGCGCACAAGGGAAAGCACCTTGTGAACGAAGAAGGGCTCTGAGGGGGAGGGGGGGATGTGGGGACAAGGGCTGGGGACTCCAGGGTCCCACGCATGTCAGAACCTGGAACTGGCTTAGCAGCACTGGGGCTGGGGGTGGGGGCCATGCTCACCAGTGGGGTCCCCGCAGACTACCCTCCAGCTTGCCGGTGTCTACATCCCAGATGTAAAGGGCTCCGTCCCAGGAACCTGCCAGGGCATAGCTTCTGTCCGGGCTGCAATGGGCACAGCAGGGCAGGCAAGAAATGATCAGAGGCAAGGGCGCACGCATGCAGACACGGACATACACGGTCGGGAGGGGGGGGCATGCTCAGGCACAGGCACATGCTCTCGCACACACACCTGAACACGGCTTTGGTCCAGTCAGAACCACACCTGAAGCCATCAGCCCTGAGGGCAGACACAACCAGGGTCAGAATGAACGTGGCCGCCGGTCCCTGCCCTTAGCCAGGAGCTTCAAGAGCTTCGTCTCTCCATCAGGAGCTTGGGGCACCTCAGCAGGTCCTGGTCCAGAAGGGCCTCCAGAACGGGTCCCCCACTGACAGGTCCAGAAGGGCCCTTAACAAGGGATGAGAGACCCAGCTGCCCCGGCCAAAGCCACAGTGCCGGGGGCACAAAGCAGGTACCTGAATGCCTGGCGGATACTGCTGACACGAAGGTCAATGACCTTGAGGGTGTCATCTCGGGAACAGCTGAGCAGATGCAGCTGGTCTTGGCTGAGGTTCAGGGAGGTGACCCGGCCCTGCACAGGGATGATCTGGGTGCAGCAGGGGACCCTGAGGAGCAGAGACAGAGGTAGGGATGAGGAACAGCCCACCAAGGCCACTCCTGACAGGCGAACAAAGTCAAGAGGGGCCCCCGGGTCTCAGATCACCGGGGCCAGGGCTGACGCTGACTAGTCTCCCTTCTCCCACTGCGGCCAGCCCCTCCAAGAGGAACTTAGCCAGCCTTTGACTAGAAGCTGGGGCCTCGAAACCCCTGGGTCGCTAAAATAACCACTGGAGAGGAAATGAGAGTTGCCATTAAACGTGTGAGAGCGCAAAGGGTCTCCAACGGCACTCACCGCACACCTGGAAGGAGACCCGGCGCCGGCTCCAGCTCCAGCACCGGCTTTTATAAATCACCCCCCTATGCCGGGCTCCAGGCCGGAAACAACGAAAACTTTGTTTCCTTTGATTTAAAAGTGGTAACTAGGGCGCCTGGGTGGCTCAGTCATTAAGCGTCTGCCTTCGGCCCAGATCATGATCCCGGGGTCCTGGGATCGAGCCCCGCATCGGGCTCTCCCTGCTCAGTGGGAAGCCTGCTTCTCCCTCTCCCACTCCCCCTGCTTGTGTTCCCTCTCTCGCTGTCTCTGTCTCTCTCTCTGTCAAATAAATAAATGAAATATTTTTAAAAAATAAATAAAAGTGGTAACTAAGTAGAAAAGGGGGCTCCTCCATTTTGGTTGGCAAGGCCCAGGCAGAGTCCAGCAGCCGGACCAAGAGCCACTAAAAAGGTGCCATAGGTCCCCGGAGGCAGCGGAGCCTTCAAGGGGCCACACCTAGACAGAGAAGCCACCGCAGCCTCACTTCCCTGAGATGCTTCCATGGCTCTATGGCCAGAGAAACGAAAGAGAACACAGGAAGCCTGTCCCCATGCCTCCACCGCCCACAGCCCATGCCTGTCACCTGCTGTCCCAGAACCGGATCTTCTGGTCACTGTGGCCACTGATGATGACATGGTCCCCACACACCACATCATTACAGTAGGAAAGGACATTGATGGTCCTGGAGCCTGGGGACCAAAGAGCAGAGCCCTAGCCTCAGAAAAAGGTTGTTGGAAGCCATCCCACTGGACATACGGAGAAGCTGAGGTCCAGAAGCCCCAGAGGGGTAAGTATCCTCCCCAAACTAGAAACCAGGTCCCCTGCTTCCCAGCCCAAAGCCTGAAGTCACCAAGAAACCAAACAGAAAAAAACACCGATGGGAAGTAGAGAAGGAGAGGCCTTGGGACCTTTCACCCCAAATGCCTGTGAATCTTAGAGCCATTCCCAGAGAACAGGCTGAGGTGTTCTTGACCTGGCTTGGGGGTACCAGCAGGTAGGGAGGGGGAGGGAGGGGGCTGGGCCTCACAGTAGGCGCGGCCGAGGTCCCACTCCTTCACCGTCCGGTCCCGGCTCCCAGTCACCGCCTGGTGCCTTGTTAGCTTGAATTTGGCAGCTGTCACCTTGTCTGTATGTCCAGACAGTGTCTCCTGCGCCCCCCCCCCCCCCGCATCCCACATATGGATCAAGGACATGGCCAAGACTCCATAATATCCCCCCTCAGGGCCCAAGGCATGACCCCTGACCCCAGGGCTGCCTCCTCAGTCAGGCCTTACCTTGGACTGTACCTCCCCCACCTTCCAGAGCTGGGCGGCCTGATTGTAAGTAGCTGCTAATACCTGTGAGCCCTGGAGAGATGGAAGGGGAAGGGAAAGGCCCTGAACCTGGGCCTGGACAGAAGCAACATCCCTCACACCAGGGAGCTGGGGCAGGGGCTGCCTTGAGCCTCCCAGATCATCCAGACAGGCAGAGTAGCCTCCAGGCCCAGGGAAGGTTTGTGTAGCAGCCAGAGGGACTGGTTCTAGGACATCCATGATGTTCCCTTATGTCCCAGAGCCCCCACCTGCCCAGTGTGGAGACTGGGGGCGGGGGCACACAACAGACGTCCCATGTCACTGAGGCTAAGTCCCCTCACCAAAGGGTCGAAGTCCACACTGGTGATACTGCCACCAGCTCCTTCAAGGGTTTGGTTGGCCTCCAGACGATCTGGGGGGACCAGGAAAAGGACAGGTGAAATGAAGTCACTAACCTCATGAAGAGGAGTTGCTGGGAAGATCAGTCTCTCCCACGTTAGAGGAAAGACTTCTGGGGGCCTGGGCTGGAGGCTGCACCTCCCCAAACTGCCAGCAGGGGGCTCCAGGGGGCAGCTGATGATCTCACACGGCTACAGAGGACCAGGGAGAAGGGACTGTCCCGGGGTCACACAGCAAGCCAGGGTCAGACGTTTCTCTAGGAAGCCTCCAGGAAATGACTGTGACTCCCCAACACACCCACCTCTACAAGCTTAGGGTAGTTAACACTAATCTCCTGAGTTCTGAGAGCTCAAGTGATACCAGAAGAGGAGGTCAGCTGGTGGGCCCCAGGGACCTGCTTCTCAAGGGCCTATCCCTGCAGAATCTAATGAGAAGGGACCCCCGCTTCCCCTAACAGGGACCATCTGAGCTGGGCCCTCCCCATCCTGCAGACCTGGATCCCAGCAACTAAGAGGCTCAGCCCAGAGCTCTTGCCAAGGGGTCATCTGGCCACTGCCCACAAAAATGTTACATGTGAGGAAACACAAACAGATCTAAGACCTTTGCCCACTAAGGAGCAAGCTGAGGGTGGGCTCTGGAGAGAAAGCCCCAGGATGGCCCACAGAGGAGAAACCCTCACCTCCCACAACATTCCAGAGGTGGATGAGGCGGTCAGCCCCTCCGGTGGCCAGGAGGCTGCTACTGGCGCCAAAACAAACAGCATTGACCTCGGAAAGGTGGGCATCCTACGGGGAAAAGGGAGGTTGGTGCCTCTGGCCCTCACCAAACGCACCTCTCTGCACACACAGGCTCTCACACGCACCCCTGCACACATCGGGTCTCAGCAGCCCTGCAGCAGCCTCCCACTACACTTCCCCACCGTCCCCTGCCTGGCCTCCTGATCTCCCTCTCCAGTCCATCCCCCATCACTAAATGCTGAAAGGCTTCTACCGCTGGATGGGAAAGAACACTTGTGCTCTAGCTGAGGAGCCCAGCCTTGCTTCCCTGGCCTCCGTGGACCACCCCTGGGGCCTACACTCCCCATATGGGCACCTCATGCATGTGGCCCAGCCCCTCCCTTACCAGCACATCCTGAACCTGGGTAGGAGGTTGGGCAGCCACACACACAGGGATGCTCTGGTATCGCGGCTCAGGAGCTCCCCCAATGGAGTGGCCTCTCCTCTTCTTGAAACTGGGTGGGGGGGCAGGTGTTAGGAAGGCATTTGGCAAGGCCTTCTGACATGGGAGTCTCATGCTCCTGAGGCAGCAACAAGAGAAAGCAGACAAGAAAGGTAGCAGAACATGGCCCAGAGGGGCAGCGAGCTTATTCCCAACCCAGCCTCTGACCCCGGGGGTCAGTGTGAAGACAGGAGGGGCACAGAGGCAGGGAGGAGTTGGTGACTGCAGAGCAACCTCCGGGCTGGGGTTTCCGTCTGAGCCCTGCTGCCACTTGGCTCTGTGACCCTGGACAAGTCCTGACACATCTGAGCCTATTTCCCAACTGAGTGGTAGTTCCTATCCAGGCTCAGGCTGGAGATCCTGGTCCTCTGTGAGGACCACGGATGAGGGACAGAGCGTGGAGGACAGCCAGGCAGGGCCTGGAATTGAGGGAAATGAGGTCTGGGAGAGGCAGCAGAGATTCACACAGACAGCCGGGCAACACACAGACGGACAGATCGAGACATACACAGACCAAGCCTGGAGTCCAGAAGCCTGACATGGGCCTCCAAGGGGCCCAAACCCTTCACACACATGTAGGTGCACGCACACACTTACTCCAGAAGCTCCTTCACCACATCCACACAGCGGGAGAGTGTCAAGGAGGTGGCAGAGGCAGATCTGGGGTAGAATTGAGAGATGTGCTAAGGGACTGGCCAGTGAGTGTGCAGACGGCAGCCACTCATCCCTACACCCTGCTGGGGACACTGAGGCTTGCAGGCCTGTGAGCCTGGGACAAGAACTTGGCTCCTCCAAGAGCAGGAGAGCGGGATGACCCACGGCAGTCCCCGGAAGGTGGAGGCAGGGAGGGATTTAGGAATAAAGTCTCCCATTTCCACCATGATGGTAAGAACTGCCTCACCACCCAAGTGCCCTCCACCAAAAGTTCTGAGGAGGCTGAGCTGGGGCATATGGGGGAGAGGGTGAAGGTGCCCTCAGGCTGGGATAGCACAAGGCTGGCGGATGGAGGGAGGTAAAACCTAGGCCTGCTGAGTGACCTCAAAAATGCCCAGAAGAGGATGCGTCCTGGGCTGACTTGGCCCACTGGGGCTGCCAAGGACTTTGGGGACCAGCATCTCATGCCCCTTCCCAAAGTTCTTTCACTGCCCCCAGGCCCGGACACCAGTGACCTGCAAGGAAGGGCTGAAAGAGAAGCCTTCAAGTTGGTGAATGGAGCAAGGGTGGGGGAGGGCAGCTGCAATGACAGACAAATGGAGATGAACGGGGGAGACTGAGGGAATGCATGGGCTTCAGAAGCCCGTGTGAGCTCACATCTATACGTGCTCTCACGCGCTCGGATACGCTCCCCCAAGCTTGTACACACATGTGCTCTCGTGTCCCTGTGAGGACACACCTGCGCCCCTGTGACAGCTGAATCCTGGGCCTCGCCCACAGTTCCCTCCTGGTGACACCCTTTCACCAGCCTGACACCGCACCCCCACAGCTCTGGTCCTGGGAAGGCGCCAGAGTCCCTAAGACGGCAATGACCCCAAGAGGCTCCAGGCACTGGAGATCAGACCTGTCCTCTCCCCCGAGCCCGAGCTGGGCCCAAGGCCCTAGAGGAAGACTCTGGAGTGGGGCGTGGGGCCCAGCTCAGAGCTCTGGGACAGTCCTCACCTGAACGGCCTCTTCCACTTCTCACCAGCCTCACTCTTCAGGGACAGGGGCTCAGCAGGCCGGGCCAGAGTCTCAGCCTCCTTTCTGATCCCGTCGCCTATGGGGTTTGGGCTCCTGGACAGGGCGTGAAACTCAGGGAGGTCAAGGGACCAGCGCCTCCCTGCCCCCAGGGCACAACACGGTGAAGAGGGAATCTTGCGGGCAGCCATGCTGGCGCCTACGACCAGAGCACGCGAGTCTGCGCGTGTCCTGCGGGCTCAGTCTACGTGGGGGCCTCGTGCAGACAGGTGGGGGCGGGGTAGAATTGCAGGCGGAGGCCAGAGAAAAGGGCGCCCTAGAGCACGCGGGGCAGAGCGGGCTGCGGAGGCTCGGCGGGCCGGACCCGGCGCGTTCCCACGCTTACTCGCTGATGCTCACTGTCCGCTTGGCAGCCTTCTTCAGCTCCAAGGACATCCGCGCCTGCTTGGCCCTGGCGGAATAGAAGCATCCAGAGAGCCGCACCGGGCCGACGCGCCTCGGGTCGCGGAGGTGAAACGCGGAGCGTGCCCTCCCCCACAGGGCCGCGGCGCTCTCGTCTCCGAGGGGCGGGGCCAAGCGCGCTCACTTCTCGTGGCGCTCGAGGCGCAGGTTGCGCTCGGCGGCGGCGCGCGCCTTGCGCTGCACGAGCCGCTCCAGCAGGTCACGCGCCTCCTCCTCCAGCCGGCGCAGGGCCGCCTCCCGGAGCCTGGCGTGCGCGCGCAGCGCCTCGTAGGCCGCCCGCTGCGCCACGTTCAGCGCCCGCTGTGCGTCCACTTGCCGGGCCTGCCGCGCCCGCGCCTCCTGCAGCTCCGCCGCGCGGGCCTCCAGAGCCGCCAGCCTGCGGGAGGGGGCACCCTTCGTCACGGCGCGGTGGGAGCCGGTCTCAGAAGGGGACAGACTTGCCCCTTCCACGCCGTCAGGCAGGTGGCTAAGCCAGGTCTCCCACTTCGTGGGGAAAGCTCCCGGGCCGTGCTGGAGACACGCAGGAGCACCCCGTCGCCCCTTCCCCGGCAGAGGTGGCCCCGAGCCACCCAGCGGTGGGCGCGGTCCACCCTCGCACCGGCCCGCGCCTCACCTGCTTTGCCGCTCCTCCAGCGCCGCCTCCAGGGTGCCCAGGGCCGCGCTCTTCTCCACCACCTGGTAGGCCATCTGGGGGCGGTCGGGGGCGGAAGGTGGGCGGCAGCGCCTCTGCAGGGCTCCCGCCGCGCGCTCCCAGCCCCTCTCCGACTGGACGTGGAGCAGAGTCGGCTGCTCCACCCACCCCGAAAGCACAGGCTCTGACAGGTGAAGGGCCGCGCACAGAACGCACTGCTGTTTTGTGGAACAGTGGAAGGGCCTTGGGCTCTGGAGCCTAACACCTGAGTTTCAGCCCTGGCAGGGCCACTTATATTCTCTGTGACCCCGGGGTGGTCATTTAACCTCTCTGAACCTGGTGTTTCCTCACCTGTAAAGTGGGAATGATAGCACTTACCTCATAGGGTAATGTAGAATTACTAGAAGGAGTAATATTTCAGATAATAGCAAACGTTTATATAGCACCTGTGTGTCATGCCCTGTTCTGAGCACTACACATATATTAACTCTTTTAATCGCCATAACGCGAGCATGAGGTAGGTACTGCCATTTTCCCGATTTCGCAGACGAGGACACTGTCACAGAGAGGTTAAGTGTCTTGACAAAGTTACACAGCTAAGTGGCAGACCACGTAACATGATGCTCCAAGTACAGGACAGGTCTACGTGAGAGGTTCAAGGGGTGCGGGCTCTGTTCCCCACTTCTCTAACCCTGGCCTATCCGAGCATAGATTCCAGAGAGCAACCAGGAGCCCTAAGCAGAGGCACAGGGCAAGGAGAACAGGCTGTGGGAGCGTAGAGGCCAGACTGAATACCTGAGCTGCCCCCAGGCCTAGAATGGGGGTGAGGGTCACCTCATCCATGCCCCTGCCTCATTCAGCAGTCCTTCAGCCAAGAGCTGGGGAAGCCACAGAGAGGAAGGTCAAGTCCCACTTTTTAGCGCTGAAGGGTCAGCAGAAGAGACAGACCTCAGGTGAAGCGGTTCCTACCAGTGTGACAAGAGGAACATGAGGAAATAACCAAGGTGGGGGCTCTGACTGCTAACCTGTTCCTCACGTGGGCCTGGTGAGGGACGGACTGAGGAGCGAGGCCAGCGCTACTCAGCCGCACTGACAGATCTCCCTCTGCCCGTGCGCCAGCCCGTGCCTACCTTCCTAGCCGGCCCAGTTCCTAGCGGCCCAGTTCTTAACGTTTGTAATTCCTTTCACCACGGAGCAGTCTGACCTCCACTTCTGCTTCCTTGCCTGTCATTTACTTTCACTGATAGTCTGTGATTCAATATTTTGGGGAGGTTTTTCAAAAGCCAAATAATAGAGATGGAAAACAGATTAGTGGGTGCAGGGTTAGGGATGGTTGGGGGAGAGGGGTGCGTTGTGGCCAAAAAGGGTAGCAAGAGGGAGATCTTTGTGGTGATGAAATTGTGCTGTATATTGCCCGTCACACAAATCTACATATGGGACAACATGACAAAGAAATATATGTATATTTCTATCAATATCATTTTCCTGATCGTGTATGCTATAGTTACATAAGAAGTAACCAATCTTTGCAACTTCCTATGATCTATAATTATTTCCCCCAAAAAGCTAAAATAATAACAATGATATATGCTTATTGCAATATGTGAAACAGTACTAAGAATTAAAGAAAACTCCCCTTCCCCTGGCATATCCAATGGGAACTGACTGGTGTGTTCTGAGGAAGTGCCAGGGAGGAAGTGCTAAGGGCAAGGGGTTTGTGGAAGTGTCCCAGACCAAGGGGACTATTAGTTCAGAGACAGGGAGAGTGGCAGGAAATTCTGGAGAACTCCACTGGGAAGGCTAAAGGGCTCTGGAAGATGTATACCAAACTGACAATGGGAGAGATGGTGAAGGGGGTTTCACTTCTTTACTCGGTGGGCTTTTGTTCTCTTGAAATGTTCACAAGCATGTGTGTCTGTATTGTCTTTTTTTAAGGGAGATCTTTTTGTTATTAAAATATATCACTCTGGGGGCACCTGGCTGGCTCAGTTGGTAGAGCATGGGACTCACAATCTCCGGATCGTGAGTTCAAGCCCCACGTTGGGCATGGAGGCTACTTAAAAAGAAAAACGTTTGTGTGTGTGTGTGTGTGTGTACACATATATACATACATACATAGGTGTGTGTGTGTATATATATTTCTCACTGTGAGTGCTGTATGGAGAATGGATGGGAGTGCCAAGGGAGGGGTTGTCCAGGAATGATGAGGGTAACTTGGGCCAGGCCAACAGAGAGTTGATGGATTTGGAGGCAGGATCCATGAGCTGATGACTGCTAGCTAGCTCAGGATGGAGGGCTGGGAAGGACTAGAGGTGCCCCCTTAGTTTCCAGCCCAGTGACTACCAGTTGGGGGTGGAGGGTCTACCTCATCCATCATTTAGTCTACAAATATTTATTAGCATGGACTGTGAGGACAGACCCAGGGATAAGTGGAAGCAAAGCAAGGGCATCCCAGGCCTTGGGGATCTCACAGCCCAGGAAGTGCCTCAAATGTCAAGTTGTAACTACAATAGGGGCTCTGAGGGAGAGGCTCTCACTGGGTTCATAGCCCCACTCCCACACTCGTTGGGCAAGTAACGTGGCATGCTGTAACTAGGCATGTGTTTATGGCCTATCAGTCTCCATTGGACTGGAAGCTCCATGGGGCCAGGTCTTGTCCTTATCATGTGCCTAGGATAATGACAACTGTCAATAAATCTTTGTTGAAAGAATGAATGGAGATCACAGAAGATGGATTCATGTGGGAAGGAGTTCAGATCCTGGCTCCGCTTCTCTAAGCCTCAGTTTCCTGCTGTAGAGTTGTGGAGGATTAGCTGAAATAATGCTTAGCCCAGCACCTGCAGGAGTCCCCTCTCCATGTGGTGCTTGCCATATACTATGGGGGAGATGGGGAATCTGATTTTAGATGTGATGTCCAAGAACCCCAGCTGACCAACGAGTGTGGAGCTCAGGGGAGAAGACTGGGCCAGAGACAGGTCTGGGAGTCAGCATACCATCTTCGAGGCCACAGGAGTCCGTGAACCCACCCAAGCTCCAAGGAACACCCACATTTAAAGAGGAGGAGGAAACGAACCAGAGAAGGAAGTTCAGAAGCAACTGCTACAGAAAAGAGAAGAAAACCAGGACAATGTGGTGAAATTGCAGCCAAGAGACACCACGGAGTGGGGGCAGCAGTGTCGGGTGGAAGTAGCACACCCTGCCGTGGGGGTGGGCCACCTTCCTCATTTGGTCTGCAAGTGTGTACTGTGCATCAGCCGGTGCTGGGCCCCGGGGTTGGGGAGGCAGGCTGTGAACAGAGCAGGCGGGACTGTCTGGAAGGGGGAACAGACTCATCTGGCCTTGTGTACCTCATCCTCCTCTCTGAGCTCTCACCTCACATCCTCTAGCTGCTGTTGGAGACCACGTCCTCCTGGGCTGCCAGAACCAAGCTAGAGAGCACTGTGACACTGGACTTGGAGAATGTCCCTCACTTGCCGGATCCCTTGGACCACATCCCCTTGCCCCCAAAGTCCTGGATTCTGGCCCCACGCCATTCTCTCTCAGACCCCTGCCCAGCCTACCTCACCACAGACCCGCCGGAGCCCTTCCTCCTTCTCTTGCCACTTCACCCTCAGAGTGGTTGGTGATGGGACTTGGTCTGAGTCAGGCCCCGATTCCTCTTCCCTGCCAACCAATAAGAGAACGGTGTTCTTTGTCCCTCAGTTCACCCACAGGATGAACACAGAAAGCCTGAAACCAAAACCATGAACTTTCTCCTAAGGAAGATGGAAACCCAAAGCCAGTAGAGGAAAAGGCAAGTCTCCAGAAACTGAAACTGCCCATGACTCCTCTGCCCTAGGACTTCCCCAGGCCTTGGGTTCGCTAGCTAGGACCCTCCTTAAGAAGCACCTCCCAGGGGGGGCGCCTGGGTGACTCAGTCGTTAAGCGTCTGCCTTTGGCTCAGGTCCTGATCCCAGGGTCCTGGGATCGAGCCCCGTATCGGGCTCCCCGCTCGGCGGGAAGCCTGCTTCTCCCCCTGCCACTCCCCCTGCTTGTGTTCCCTCTCTCACTGTGCCTCTCTCTTCAAATAAATAAATACAAATTAAAAAAAAAAAAAAGAAGCACCTCCCAGGGGCGCCTGGCTGGCTCAGTCGGTTGAGCATTTGCCTTTGGCTCAGGTCCTGAGACCCTGGGATCGAGCCCCTGCATCAGGCTCCCTGCTCCAGAGGACCCTGCTTCTCCCCCTCCCTCTGCCTGCCACTCCCCCTGCTTGTATGTGTGTGTGTGCATGCTTTCTCTCTCTGTCAAATTAATTAATTAATCTTTATTTAAAAAAAAAAAAAGCACCTCCCAACTCTGAGGCCCAACCCATTCCTGGTTCTCATCTTCACTCCCCCTTTGGCAAATGTAGCAAGACCCTTTCTGTAGGCATCAGGTAAGGATCAGGGACACAAAAAGAGGAGGGGGAAAGGCAGGAGTGTGGGGGTGGGAAGGGAAGAGATGAGACAAATGCAGAGATGGACTTAGAAAGGTGGTGGAGAAAGGGCATTCTAAGCAGCTGGCCTGGAGGAAGTTTCAAGAGACCACCTCCTCCCTCCCCTGGGTAGCATTTAAGGACCAATGAGATGCCAGGGAGAAAATGAAGCCAGCATAGGCAGTGGGGGCAGGGCCCAGGCATAGGCAGCCCATTGTAACCAGGAACACTCATACACTCACCAGGGGCGCTGGAGGGTAGCAGGAGTGACATCATTTGGCTCTGGCTGCAGCTTCTCTGAGATCCGGGCCAGCAACTCAGCCTTCTCTAGGAGACGGTTATCTAGGGGTACAAAGACAAACACTTTCCAGCAGACTCCAGGCATACCTCTCTGGCTGGGAGGGCTGCAGGAGCCCAGGGATGCAGAATGGCAGAGCTACTGGCAGGCTGGGCTCTGCCCTTTGCCTGAGGGGTGTTTGTGGGCTCTACCCAGAACTTCAGCCCTGGCACAGCCTCCTCACAGCACCTGCCCACAGGCCCTCCCAGGAAACCGTCTCTCCAGGGGACAGAGAAAGACAGCCACTGCAGGGGAAGTAGATGGCTGGCCTCACCGACCACTGTGGGTCCTGAGGGAAGGACAGCGCCAGGGATTGATTCAGCCTTGCCCCAGAGCAAGTCTTTGCCCCAAAGAGTGATGAAATAAACCCAGCTCCACCTGCCTACAGCCTTTGGCAAATTACTTCCCCTCCAGGGGCTCTAATTTTCTACTCTAAAAAAACAATCCTCTCTTCCCCTGAGTTGGGGTAAGGTTCCCAGAGGCCAGAAGAGAAAGTCCTTGAGCAACTATCCAGCAGACCTCCTTGAATTTGGTAGCTTTTGCTACAGACCCTGGAATATCTCCCTCCACCCCCACCACACTCACTTCCTCTTTTCTCACCAGTTCCAGGGTAGGGTGGGGGTGGTAAGCCCAGGCCTAGCTCCTCAGCTCCTTTCCTTCACCCGGTTCCCTGCCTGTCACTTTGACTGAGGTCACTGGGCTAGTTCTCACACAAAACCCCACCCCAGCCCCCAGGGCACTGCACTGGCCCCCCAGCAAATCTAAAGAAGACGCCATTTTGCCCAATTTATGGGTGATAAATCTGAGGCTTAAGGATACAACCCACCCAAGACCACAGAGAAAACTGGAGCTTCATTACGTCTGATCGCAGCCCTCGGGGTCTCTCCAGTCCCACAGACTGCAGCTCCTGGGGGACAGGGGTGACTTCTCCCTCAAATTGGATGGTTCCACTGTCCATCAGAGCAGTGAAAAAGTGAGGTTGCCTGGAGGCAGGAGGCTGACCTCACATCCCTGAGGGAGAGGACCAGCAGCCTAGAGGGTTGCAGGTAAATGGCCCAGGACAAGAGCTGCAAATTCAGTTTGGGGGATCAGGGGGGAGATAGTTAAGCAGCAGCCAAAATTAGGACCAGTGATGGAACTGGAGGGATAGTGGTGGTAACTCCCCCCACCCAAACCCCCAACATACAATTTCGAGTGACCAGAGCCACTTACACACATGCACACTTGTTCCCCCTGGCTTGAACTGCCATACCCACTCCTGACCAGTCCCCCGCCCCCGGCCCCAAACACCTGAGTATGACTCTTCTTGGGTTCAGCCAGCAGCTTGGAGTCCCCTGTTTCTCCCTCGGGCTGGGGTTGCCCGAGCACAGAGGTGCTCCCAAAACCTGAGCCAGGATCACTTACCAGTGGCAAAGCCTGAGACTCTGGGCTTCCTCCCTAGAGATTCAGAGAAGTAGCTGCTCTCAAGAGTTCTTTCACTGGGTCACAGGGACCAAATGGATTGACTAGGTTGTACCCTGAGAACTGCCCCGGGAGGGGGAAGCATAAGAGACCCTAAAAAACCAACACTAGCTAACAAACCCGTGCCCAGGAAATCCAGTCCGGGAGAGGCGGGCCCTGAGGGGCCAGGAGGGGAGGAGCACCGGGAGGGAGCTCCGTCCTGCAAGGGGCTCTAAGCTAGAGCCTGGACTGGAAAGGACAGGAATGCTGGCTAGTCAGAGGTGGGGCGAAAGAGATGGGCCAGAAGGCCCAAGGATTCGGAGGCGAGAAGGCTTTTCTGCCCGCGGGTCACTGCCCGAGGAGCCAGACAACCCTCTCTCCCCGCGCCCGGATCTCCGTCCCCTCCCTCCACTGCCATCTTGCAGGGCCCCCGTGGCGCACTCACAGGCCGGCACCAGCTCCACGAAGAGTGTCTTTTGCGTGCGGTCCCGCTGCCGAAGCTGCCGCACTATGTGGCGTTTCCAGCGGGCGACGGGCACGCCGGGGGCGCCGGGCCCCGCCATAGCCGCTCTCCCACCCGCACGGCGCGCCGCTCCCACGGAAGGAGGCGCGACCGGGGCGGGGCCTCTGGGGGACTCCGTGACGTCAGGGGGCGGCAGCGGCGGGGACTCCCCGGATCGTCCTAAGATCGTTCGTCGGGGGAGAAAGCCAAGCAAATGTGCTGGGAAGCCTACCCCAGGGTCTACAGCACCCGGACCGCACCAGAAATTCTCACCCACGTCGGGGTCCTATCGCTGTCCGCCGCAGTGAGCCGGGATGGAGGTCGCGGCCTCCGGGGCGGCTTCCCCCACGCCTGTGGGCGAGCTGTCGGGCCGGCCTCCCGGTGCCGGTCCTCAGCCCCTCGGCGCCGAGACCGAGTTCGGAAGTAACCGACGTCGCCCACGGCCCCTCCGGTCAGGTCGCGCTCCGAGCTGGGGACCTAGAGACGCCTCACACCCGGACCCTGCCCTGGAGGCGCTCAAGGTCTGCGAGGAGAGGCGACACAGACACGAGGCACACACAGCGTGACGGCGAGGTGGAGCGCCGAGGAGGAAGGGACTGAAGTGAAGAGGCGCTGCTTTCGCAGATGACGGCGTTTGAGTTGGAACCGGAGGGCTGCAATAGGTAGGTGCTGGCCAGGACGAGAGAAGGATTCCAGGCAGCGGGAAGAACAGGTGCAGAGGTTTGAGGATATCAAAACTCCCAGAGGACAGAAACTCGTGAGACAGGAAGCAGAAGAGCCCTTGTGGAGAGCAGGGCTTAGGGGCTTAGTTCTTCGCAGAAAGTGGAGGTCCCTGAGAGTGAAGGGCTGCAGCTGACTTCACCTGCCAAATCCCGGGCCCCTGGGGTTGCACAAGAGTGGGTGGCTAACCTGGCCAGCAGCCCAGTGTCCTGTCCCCGGGTTCAACCGTTCACTCTCTTGGGGCGGCCTCTGGAGGAGTAGCAACATCTCGTGCAGGTACACTTGACAGTGAATCATGGGTTGCAGGGAACTGTGATAAAACTGTCTCCAGCCAAGACCCCCTGTCCAGAGCTCTGCAGACACGTCTGGTGTGAAGAATGAAAGGAGGGATTCACTGGACCCAGCCTCAGCCTGCTCTCCGTGAGTGAATGCAGGCCTGTCTCTCCCCTGGGAAACAGAGAGAAATCCGGCGACATTGGGGAGCCACACAGGCCCTGGAGGTGACAGGTCTCTTGAGATGCGCGTTTCTCAAGAGATGGTGGGATGAGTCACAGGACTTGGAAGGCAGTAAATGCCAGTGACACCCCAGGATAATGGACCCCTGCTATGCTTTGAAACCACCATGAACTGAGCCCAGCCCCCCACATTTCCTTTGCACAAGTTCCTTTGAAACACCTTCCCCTCTAGTCCTCCCGACTCCTCCTCATGGGTCACCTCCTCCAGGAAAACTTTCCTGCCCCTTCACTGACTGAAGGCCTTTCTGACCTGAGCCACATTCCAAGCCTAGCCTGTCTGTTGAAGGAGTGAGTGTAGGTAGTAACAATTTCCAGAAGGCATGCCCAGGAGACTCCATGTACCATGGAGACCCAGAGCCAGTTGGTGACAGTGAAGAATTTCTTTTAGGACTGTCTTGACTCTCAGGTGCTGGAGATACCATCATGGGTCTGTGTGCATCGAAGGGTGTGTTAACAGGGCTCTGCTCGGCCGTGAGGTGCAGAGGCGATATCTCTCTCAAATAAGGAGTTGTTTGGGGGTGAGGGGTTCCTAACCCTTTTTTGACTCACAAAACACTCCTAGGAAATTTGAAATAATTTGTCATTTTTGAATAATATGATAAAGAAGTGATTGATTTTGACTGAAAATATTTATCTTCTGGGTGCCTGGGTGGCTCAGTCGTTAAGGGTCTGCCTTCGGCTCAGGTCATGATCCCAGAGTCCTGGGATCGAGTCCCACGTCGGGCTCCCTGCTCAGCAGGGAGTCTGCGTCTCCCTCTCCCCCTGCCTGACCCTCCTCCAGCTTGTGCGCTCTCTCTGTCAAATAAATAAATAAAATCTTTAAAAAAAAAAGTTTCTTCTATCTTTAGAATATGAGAGATTGTGTTATAAAGTTCACTTAAAATCTTAGATAACATTCACAGTATATGACAACACATACCTATTTTTCACATTTAACATGCTGTTTCATTTATCTTTATGTGAGAAAAACACGATTTGATGACCTATATATAAAAAGTGACTAAATCATAATTTAGAGACCTAATGCACTTTAGAATATGTGGTTGGCCCCTGAACAACATGGGTTTGAACTGCGCAAATCCACTTATCTGCAGACTTTTTTTCAATATAGTACTGTATCATGGGAGAAAAAGAAAGGCCAGGCTTTGTTGTGACTTGGCTACTGGGACCTCGGAGTCTCCAGGCAGAATTCCTGAGACATACAGATTGTAACATTCCTCCAGCTTCCCTCAAGGACTTTCTTTAATGTTTTACCACTGTAGCTTTGCTCTTGTTAGTGTTACTTCCCTCTGATAGCCATATACTCCCCCCAAAGATATATATTAGCAATTACCTTCTGAGCATATGGCCCACTGATATACATCTGAAGGGTCTCAAGACTCATGTTTTACCACACAGTGGTAAATAACCTTACCTTAGCAGCAGCTAGCCACTCAAGGCCCTGGAAGGCCTTGCTTCCAAATTCCTTGGACACTTATGCTCTAACCCCCACTAACTAAAAAGTATTTAATCAGTCACTCCCCACAAACACAAGCTCTTTCTGCCCACAGGTCCTGTCCCTGTGCTATAATAAAAGCACCTTTTTGCACCAAAAACATCTCAAAAATTCTTTCTTGACCATCTGCTCATGGCCCCATATCACTGTAAATATATTTTCTCTTCCTTACGATTTTCTTAATAACATGTTCTTTTCTCTTACTCTTATTAGAATATAGTATATAATACATATAATATACAAGATATGTGCTAATCAACTGTGTTATTGGTCAACAGTAGACTATTAGTAGTTAAGCTTTCAGAGAGTGAAAAATTATATGCGGATTTTTTACCGTGCAGGGGTTGGTGCACCTAACCCCCATGTTGTTCAGGGCTCAGCTGTAGTTTAAAACTTACACTTGGGTTAGGCATCTCCCAGCAGCCACAGTGATTGTTTAAAAACCTAAATCAGCTCATGTCATTCTTATTTAAAACCCTCCAAAAGGCTTTCCAGCATATTCCATCCAGCATATTCAAAGCAAATCTCCGATCCTTTATCATGTCCTACAAGGTCCCACTCAAATCTCTGACCTTACCTCTTTCTACCCTGTGAACAAAGCCTTATTCACAACACTGAATAACTCATTCCCTAACTCATTCCCACATTGGCGCCTTTGCCTTGGATATTCTCTATTCCTGGTGCTCTTCCCTCAGATCTTTTAAGGCCTGACACAACCCCTTTTTTCAGGAGATTTTCCCTGTTCATCCAGTCTGAAATAGCCTTTATTCCAATCAATATCTATAACATCATCTAATTGTTCTTCCTTTCAGAGCACTTATCACTCCCACAGAGGATCATTTTTCGGTGCTTGTTCAGTTGTTTTTGATCTGTCTTTCCAACCTGACTGGAAGATTCAGGAGAGCCAGGACCAAGTCAGCTTTGATTCCGCACTGTCTTCAGCCCTACAACAGGACCTGACACCAATTGAGGATGTGATCAGTACATATTTATTGCTGTTGCTGTGGTATCAAAACTATACAAAACCAATTTTAATGGCCCAATGCTTAGAAGTTGTGAATTCAAAATTGTAGCTATATCGAGTACCTATGGCTCAGTCAGTTAAGCATCTGATTCTTGATCTCAGCTCAGATCTTGATCTCAGGGTCGTGAGTTCAAGCCCTGCGTTGGGCTCCATGCTGGGCATGGAGCCTGCTTAAAAAAATAATATTAAGGAACACCTGGGTGGCTCAGTTGGTTAAGCATCTGCCTTTGGCTCAGGTCATGATCCCAGGGTCCTGAAACTGAGTCCCGCATCAGGCTCCTTGCTCTTCAGGGAGCCTGCTTCTCCCTCTGCCACTCCCCTGCTTGTGTTCTCTCTCTCTGACAGATAAATAAAATATTTAAAATAATAATAATTAATAAAAAATAAAAAAACAAAATAGTAGCTATATCTAATTGAAATATAAATCACATGCACATAGCCAAAAATTTAAATAGTACAAGAGTGAGACTTTTTGCCTCACTCCATCATATCAGTCAGGATGGGACAGGCTGTTCTCTGGTCTTTTGTTTCTCTATTATTTAATACATCTATTTCTTAGTAGCTCTCATGATTCTGCTCTCATGATTCTGTGTGTTGGCTGAGCTCAGCTAGGTGATTCTCACTTCAAGGCTCATGTGGTTGCAGGCACAACCGAAATGGAGTCATCTGAAGACTCAGTGGGACTAGTTGCCAATTATGGCTCACTTGTTTGGCTAGCAGGAGATGCTAGCTGTTGGCTGGAAGGCTGATTAGAGCTGAAAACCAGAGTGCCTTCATGTAGTCCCTCCATTTGGTTTCTCAGAGCATGGTGGCTGGATTCTAAAAGGAAGCATCCCCAAACAAGCATTTCAGCAGGCAGTGAGCTGCTAGTCTTGTATGGCTTGAGCCCAGAAACTAGCCCAGCATCACTTGCTCTGCATTCTGTTGTCCAAAGCAATCACGGTCCAGCCCAGATTCAAAGACAGGGAACATAGATCCCAGCTTTCAGTGAAAGAAATGTCAAAAGTCTCTGGCCATCTTTAGTTTGTTAAATGTGGAACCAAATAAACCTTCAAATCTTAGTGGCTTAACACACAAAGGTTTATTTCTCACTCACATCCCAGTGTGGGTAGACCATATTGGTATGCTCTTCTCCTCTAGCAGTGACTCAGGTCCAAGCTGCTTCTACCCAGCATCTCCATCATCTCAAAGCTCTTTGATCCCAACTGCTTAGATGGGGGTGGGGGAGAGGAGTGGAAAGCTTTCACACTGACAATCACCTTGGACCTGAAGTGCCACATTCTTCTGCCTACACTCATTCATGAGAACACATCTACTAGAAAGGTTGGGAAATGTAGTCTCCCCATGACCCCTGGAAGAGAAAAGTATGTGTGACTACATCATTGTTGTTGACACACACCAATTTCCCAGTCTCCTTCTCTAGAAGTATCACCATTAATTAGTGTATATCCTTTCAGAAATATTTATGTGTACAAAACATATAAAAATACAAAACACAGTTCCACACGTTGCTTCTTTATATAACAATACATTTTCAATATGTCTTAGAGAACTTTGGTTTTTGGGTTTTTTGTTTTGTTTTGTTTTGTTTTGTTTTTTTGGAGAGAGAGAGTTGGGGGAAGGGGTAGAGGGATAAAGAGAATCTTAAGCAGGCTCCATACCCAGCACGGAACCCAACACAGGGCTCGATCTCACGATCCTGAGGTCATGACCTGAGCTGAAATCAAGAGTCGGACCCTTAACGACTGAGCCACCCAGGTGCCCCTAGAGAACTTTCCATATCAGAATATTTAGATCTACTTCATTCCTTTTACAACTGAGAAGCATCTCATTATATGAATGTACTATAATTTAATCAGTCCCATATTGATAAACATTTAGGCTACTTCACATTATTTGCCCTTACTATGTTACACTTTACAGCCTTGTACATTGTACATTGTACTATGTTACAATGTAAGCCTTGCACATAGATTTCTTTTTAACTGTGTTAATGGACCTGTAGGAAGGTTTCTATAAGTAATATTTAGAATATACCTATTCAGTCATTATATAGCCCAGTAATGTCCAATTAGAAATGTAGTAAAAATGAAGTCATGCACAACAGGAGCAAAAACTAATAAACGTAGGAATATACCCAAGAAAAAATTTACAAGCTGCACGGTGCTTGGGTGGCTCAGTCAGTTAAGTGTCCAACTTATGGTTTTGGCTTGGTCATGATCTCAGGGTCGTGATCTCAGGGTTCTGATCTCAGGGTGATGGGATCGAGCCCCGTGTTGGGCTCCACACTCAAAGGGGAGTCTGCTTCCCCTCTCCCTCTCCTTCTGCCCCTGCTCTTTCTCTCTCTCTCCCTAAAATAAAAATAAATCTTTAAAAAAAAATTTACAAGCTGCAAATGAATAACAAAATTTCATTTGAATGTTTGAATCAATTATATACTTAAGTTATCTTAATGTGATCAATTAAATTAACTGAAGGACATAAGAGAATACTGAATGAAAGAAAATACACAAAATGTTTGGTGTTGGGAAGACTAAAAATAAAAATATAATCTACACAAATAATTAAATCATTATTTTCCAACTGAAATCCCAATAGCATATCTTTTTTTATAGAACTTGACAAGTTGTCGCTGACACTCATCTCAAAAAAGAATACCTGAGGAAAAAAATATTTTAAGAATAGGGAAAGACTATTATAATGAAAATGGTATACTGTTGGTTCAGAAATAGGCAAGATTAATAACAGAATAGAGACCAGAAATAGATCTTCCCTTGTAGGAATTTAATATATGATGAAGGTGGAATTTCAAATAAGTGGAAAGAGGGGTCTATTCAATAATTTATGTAAGGACAATTATATATCCAGTTAGAGATAAACATACAGTTAGATTCCTTACTTCACACCATATGCAAAAAAAGTAAATTCCAAATAGATTGTATTACATTATGACTTATACACATAAAAATGATAAAAATATTAGAAACAATCAAGGTAATTTATCTATAACCTTGGGATAGGGAAGACTTTCCTAACAACGTGCAAAACCTTAAAATTATAACAAAAAAGGTAGATACTTAACCATATCAAAATGTAAAATTTCTGAACAATAAAAGACACCATGCCCTGGGACACCTGGGTGGCTCAGTTGGTTAAGTGTCTGCCTTCGGCTCAGGTTGTGATCCCAGAGTTCTGAGATCAAGTTCCGCATTGGGCTCCTTGCTCAGGGGGGAGCCTGCTTCTCCCACTGCCCGCCGCTCCCCCTGCTTGTGCTTGCTCTCTCTTTCTCTCTCTGACAAATAAATAAATAAAATCTTTAAAAAAAGAAAGACATCATGCCCTATCAAAATTCCAAGAGACATTCTTGCAGAAGTGGAAATGCCAGTCCTCAAATTCATATAGAATTGCAAGATGTCCTGAATAGTCAAAGCAGTCTTGAAAAATGACGAAGTTGGAGGACTTCACACTTCAAAATGTACTACAAAACTACAATAGTTAAAACAGTGTGGTACTGGCAAAGGATAGACATATAGACCACTAGAATAGATTTGAGATCCACAAATAATCCCATGTATCTATGGCTAATTGATTTTTTAAAGATTTTATTTATTTATTTGAAAGAGAGAGAACATGAGCAGGGGGGGGTGGGGCAGAGGGAGAGGGAGAAGCAGGCTCTGGGCTAAGCAGGCAGCCCTACATGGGACTTAATGCCAGGACCCTGGGATCATGACCTGAGCTGAAGGCAGATGCTTAACTGACTGAGCCACTCAGGCACCCCATGGCCAGCTGATTTTTGACAAGGATGCCAAGTTCATTCAATGGGGAAGGAATTGTTTCTTGAACAAATGGTGGAACAACTGGATTTCCATATGCAAAAGAATAAAGTTGGACCCTTACCTCACACCATGTACAAAAATTAACTCAAAGTGGATCAAAGACCTAAACTTAAGAGCTAAAACTACAAAACTCTTTGAAGAAGCATTGGGAGAAATCTTCATTGACTATGATTTCATGGATATGATACCAAAAGCATAGGCAACAAAGGAAAACATAGATGGACTTCATCATAATTAAGAACTTTTTTTTAAAGATTTTATTTAATTATTTGACAGAGAGAGACACAACGAGAGAGGGAACACAAGCAGGGGGAGTGGGAGATAGAGAAGCAGACTCCCCGCTGAGCAGAGAGCCCCATGCAGGACTCGATCCCAGGACCCCGGGATCATGACCTGAGCCGAAGGCAGACGCTTAACGACTGAGCCATCCAGGTGCCCCTTCATCATAATTAAGAACTTTTGTGCATCAAAGGAGACTATCAAGAAAATGAGAAGACATCCTACAGAATAGGAGAAAATATTTGCAAATATATTTCTGATAAGGGTTGTAATGGTAGTGTCCAGAATATATAAAGACCTAAAACTTGGGGCACCTGGTGGCTCAGTCAGTTAAGCATCACGCTCTTGGTTTTGGCTTAGGTCATGATGTCAGGTTTGTGAAATCAAGCCCCATGGTGGGCTCTGTGCTCCGCAGGGAGTCTGCTTGAAAATTCTCTCCCTCTGCTCCTCCCCCAACTCTCTCTCTCTCTCTCTCTTAAATAAATAAATAAATAAATAAATAAATAAATCTTAAAAAAACAAACAACTAATATTCAGAGTTGGTGAGGGTGTGGGAAAATAGAGTCATCATTCCTCTGGTGGGAGTGTAGATAGGTCTAACCTCTTGGTAGAGCACCTGGGCCATACAATACACACACACACACACACACACACACACACACACACACACACACACACCCTTGGACCCAGCAGTTGCACTCCAGTGTATGACAGGCTGAATGGTTATATATGTCATGGTACATCCACAAGATGGAGTTCAATGCAATCCAAAGAAGGAGCCAGATAGGTATTTCCTAACATTGGAAATATATGTCTGAGACTTCATAATACTTCTTACAATCCAATGGGTTTATTTTTTTGTTTCTAATGTTTATGTTTTGTTCCTAAATGATGAGAGAAAAAGTTCAGACTGCTGTTTGCAAGCAGTTTTCACAAGTGACACCTGTGGGAGTGGGTTGGCTTTATTCTTGGGACATGGAAAGGTACATAGGATATGATCATCATGTCTTGTTTTATTTTTTCTAGATGTGGCTTTGCAATCTTAGTGACATCTGGAGGTACTGGGTATGAATTTTGATTGGATAAATGCAAGAATTTGGTAATAATCATCTTGAGGCAAATTTACAGGTTTTAATTTACTTTTTAAAGATTTTTTAAAAGATTTTATTTATTTATTTGACACAGAGAGAGCAGGAGAGCACAGGCAGGGGGAGGGGCAGAGGGAGAGGGAGAAGCAGGCCCCCCACTGAGCAGGGAGCACTAACAACATGGGGCCCAATCCCAGGACCCCGGGATCATGACCTGAGCCAAAGGCAGTCCCCCAGGAACCCCTAAAGATTTTATTTTTAAGTAATCTCTATACTCAACTTGGGTTTCAGACTTACAACCCTGAGGTCAAGAGTCGCACACTCCACAACTGAGCCAGCCAGGCGCCCCCAAGGTTTATTTTTATGCTTCTCTTTAAATAGCGGTTTGTGTCTATAACCAATGGCTCACCAAAGATTATAAATTAGATAATAAAGAACTAAAAATTAGGGGCACCTGGCTGGCTCAGGGGAGCATGCGACAATTAATCTCAGGGTAGTGAGTTTGAGCCCCATGTTAGGTGTAGAGATTACTAAAAAAAAATAAATGAACTTAAAAAATCTTTTAAAATGAACTAAAAATTCAATGGCTTATAAGTGTGAAATGGTCTAAACACTCAGGGTTTGAAGGAGGTGAGTTCATCTGTAGCTAATGGGATCTTGGGGCCTCTGACCTTCCCTACATACCACATAAACACACTGTTTATTGCTTCACAGGGAAAACAGAGTTTGGGATGACATGAACTGAAGCTACACTCACTAAGCATGTAGTGATTTGGACTTTTTTTTTTTAATTTAAAAACATTACTTCTTTATTTCAAAGCAAAAGTAAAAGACCCTCCCAACCCTTTCCAAAAAACCCCAATAATAGTAACAATAATAATAAATCCTGTTAGAAACCATAAGGAAGTATGGTTCCTTACTTCCATACTTTCATAATACAGTATTATGGAAGTATTACATTCTTGAGTATTACATTCTTCAAGTATGCTGTTTGGATTTTTGCTTGTTTTTTAACTTGGTGACTATACACATGTTTTTAAAAACCTTAAAAGTATAGCCAAGAGATTTTGCTTAAAGTTAAGTATTTTTTTAAAGTTTTTATTTATTTATTAGAGACAGAGAACACAAGCAGGGGGAGTGGCAGGCAGAGGGAGAAGCAGGCTCCCTGCTGAACAAGGAGCCTGATGTGGGACTCCATCCCAGGACCCTGGGATCATGACCTGAGCCAAAGGCAGACACTTTACCGACTGAGCCACTCAGGTGTCCCTAAAGTTAAGTATTAGAGGGCTACTTCAAAATACTGTGGTAGGACTGTGCAGTTATCCTTTGGGGCATGATGCTGTCCCCTCTGTACCCTAGCAAAGGTTAAGGGACCAGGTTCAAAAGTGATCATACTTCCAGGGTTGTGATTTGGGCATCATTCAGGGTGAGCTAGTGTGAACAATGCTTTGAAAGGTCAGGAAAGCAGAAGGTGACCCCTTTGTATGTACTAAGAAGTCAGGTGGAAGTTAC
The DNA here is from genome assembly GCF_002201575.2 of Neomonachus schauinslandi. Taxonomy (NCBI): domain Eukaryota; kingdom Metazoa; phylum Chordata; class Mammalia; order Carnivora; family Phocidae; genus Neomonachus; species Neomonachus schauinslandi. The sequence continues at coordinate 52,823,583 of NC_058413.1, read as the reverse complement.
GTGAATGAGAGGAATACAAACTTCTTTGGTAGATGAGATACGGCAGAAGTGGAGTGGGAGGAAGTGGCCAGAGGGTCCTTCACAAGGAAGTGAAATCCTCAAGATGTTCAGTATGTTTGGTCTCAGGTGTGTTCGAGGAAAGAGCAGGCACAGCCCTACAGAAGCTTCCACAGTCCTCACTTTCCTTTCCGGCAGCACACCGGCCACATCTTGCCCCTCAGCAGGACTGACTCAAGGGGAAAGCCATCAGGCTCCATGAAGGCAGGTGGCTGTGAAATTCCCAAGGCACTGGAAGGCGTGGAGACACCAACTGAAAAGGCTACAAGGGAGGGGACCATAGGGAAGAAGAGGAGGAGAGACAGTCAGGATCTCCTCTGCAGCCTCCTCATTGAGGCCCCACCCTTTATTGAAGGGTCAGGGACAAGGGACAGAGTAATTCAGGCCCAGTTTCTCCCTGCACCTCCCTCCATTCCTCCCAACTTTCTAAAGTTTTAGGATGCTGACCTATGTGAAATGCAGCTGATTCAGTGTGATGCAGTTTTGAGGACAGTGGGTAAAGAGGTACCTGACCCAGGTAAGGAACATCCCCACCCATCTCACGGTCAGAGGGATTCAGAACCTAGTTCCTACTTGAACACAGCAGTGAGGAGTGGTTTCAAACACGAAAAAACAAGCAGAAGCACATGTCCCAGAAGCAGGAGAAAGGCCTGAGCTGGAGGTTGGCGGTGGTGGGGGGGGGGGGGGGGGGGGGAGGGGTGTCATCAGCTTATGGATGGAAGTGAATGAGGTCATCCAAAAAGTATGCAGAGCAAAGAGAGGGCTGTTACGGAACCTGGAAGACTGTATTTCAGGGTGTCCTAGACCAGCAAGCTGAAGACCACCACCAGGGACAAACCCATAGTCCATTGAAGTCACGATAATACACCAGAGGAACCATGGGGTGTCCCACCAAACAGAAAAGATCATCGTAGGATTTGAGAGAGAAGCAGGATTAGGTGAAATTTAAATGAAGCAATATTTTGATGGTTCAAAGCAAAAGAGAGCTCTGTGTAAAGGAGCCAACATCCATTGCTAAGTGGAGCCAGGTGCCTGTTTCCTTAGAAACAATAAAGTTTAAAAAGATGTGGTATATTATGTTCAGAAATCAATAAATTATCTGAATCTCTGCATCTGGGTTGTAAATCTTGTCCATTTAGTGAGTTAGATACCCCAGGCAAAAGTTTCATTCTTACTTATATAATTTCTTTTTTTTTTTAAAGATTTTATTTATTTATTTGAGAGAGAGAGAATGAGAGACAGAGAGCACGAGAGGGAAGAGGGTCAGAGGGAGAAGCAGACCCCCTGCTGAGCAGGGAGCCCGATGCGGGACTCGATCCCAGGACTCCAGGATCATGACCTGAGCTGAAGGCAGTCGCTTAACCAACTGAGCCACCCAGGTGCCTGTTACTTAAATAATTTCAAACAGCAAAGTTTCTGATAGTCTATGATTTTAGAAAATGAAGTTGCTCAGTGAGTAAGAAAGAGGTAGTTACTCAAAGGAGGGGGTTGTTATGACATTTTAGAGCTGCAGTATGTCCTTAGGAAAAATAGTATCTCCTGTTAATTTTGCAGCTAGCTTATCTGTGTCTGTTATTCCAGCCTGATAAATAGCAGGGCAGATTTTTACAGTCTGAACTAGTGTTTAGGTTTTCAAGAGACAAACAACGGAAGAGGTATCTGTAAAGACAGACTAGTGAGTAGGCAGGAAGAAAACTAAAGTGTTAAGTCTCACAAAGCAGGAGGGTGATTATTGGTGTTGAATGCTACTAAGAGGTCTAGTTTATTGTGTTACTCTCCAATAAGGTAGCAACTAGGTGATTTAAATTTTAATTTAAAGTGATAATTACAGGGGCGCCTGGGTGGCTCAGTCGGTGAAGCGTCTGCCTTCAGCTCAGGTCATGATTCCGGGGTCCTGGGATGAGCGGCATCAGGCTCCCTGTTCTGCAGGGAGCCTGCTTCTCCCTCTCCCTCTGCCTGCCTCTCCCCCTACATGAGCGAGCACGTGCACATGTTCTCTCTCTGTCAAATAAAATCTTTAAAAAAAATAAAAATTAAAAAAATAATAAAATAAAGTGATAATTACAGGGATGCCCGGCTGGCTCAGTCTGTGGCCCATCCGACTCTTGATCTGAGTCATGAGTTTGAGGTCCGCATTAGATACAGAGATTACTTAAAAAAAAAAGTCGGGGAGCCTAGCTGGCTCAGTTGGTGGAGCATGTGACTCTTGATCTCTGGGTTGAGTTGAGCCCTACTTTCAGTGTAGAAATTGCTTAAAAATAAAATCTTTTATTACTATTTTTTTTAAAGATTTTATTTATTTATTTGACAGAGAGAGGCCCAGCAAGAGAGGGAACACAAGCAGGGGGAGTGGGAGAGGGAGAAGCAGGCTTCCCACTGAGCAGGGAGCCCGATGCAGGGCTCGATCCCAGGACCCTGGGATCATGACCTGAGCCGAAGGCAGACTCTTAACAACTGAGCCACCCAGGCGCCCCCAAAATAAAATCTTTTAAAGATTTATTTATTTTAAAGGGGTGAAGGAGCATAGGAAGAGGAAGAGAGAATCTCAAGCAGACTCCCACTGAGCCAAGTGGGGCTCTATCTCAGGACGCTGAGGTCCTGACCTGAGCCAAAATCAAGAGTCGGAGGCTCAACCGACTGAGCCACCCAGGCGCCCCTAAAAATAATTTTTTTTAAGGAAGTGATTATATTAAACTTAAATTTTAAAAAAAAAATTTTTATTCCTCCATGGCACTTAGCCACATGTCAAGTGTTTGTTAGCCACACACTAGTGGCTACTATATTGGACAGTGCAGATACAGAACATTCCCATCATCACAAAAGGTTTACTGAACAGCAGTAAGAGAAGTGGGAGTCCCGGCCAGGGTGACCCCTATGAGCGCAGTCTCCAAGGAGTGATGGTTGGAAGCCCTGTGCGAGGTGCAGACATTAGTGATTGGTATTCTTTCTAAAACTCAGCTCTAACAGCACTATTTTCCTATAACAGCTACTGTGTAACTAATGCGTGCCTCAAGCCCACAAGTCCCGGCTCAGAGCACTGGGTTCCCCGGCTTCACCGCATTTCCCTCCTCCCACAAACTCACTATGGTCGCCAAACCCCATCTCCCAACATGCTCCCGGCCGTCTTCAGCGGCTCTGATTCTTCGGCTTCTGGGAAATGTAGTTTTTAAAGCGTTCCAACTCCAGAAAGGTGCTAGGCATGAACTAAGGTTCCCATAAGGCAGTGCGTGGGTCATTGCGGTCCAGTTCACCGTGGCCGCCATGTCTGCCGTGAGTGGGTAACAGGATGGCCACCCAAGGTTTAGCGGAGCGGGGGCTGAGATGCTGGAATCCCCAAGGTAGAAGGAGGATAGCAACCGCGCGGGGTCTCTTCCTGCCACTCCTCAGATCGCCGCCGCTCTGCGGCTGTGCGGTTGCCTCAACCGAAGTGGAGCCGATGGGGGCGCCAGGGAGCCGTGGTGACTGAGCGGCCAGAACCACGAAGGGACTTGGACGCAGCGTCCAACTGGCAGCAGCCTGAGGGCCATTGGGCGGCCTCTGGCGGCAGGCGCACGCGCAAATGCGGGACCTCGCGGCCTCTGTAAACACCGAAGAGCGCCTGCGCTAACGGAGCGTCTCGGGATCAACACTTGGGGGCGCCTCAGCGAAGATAACAGTAAAATAAATCGTAGCGTAAAGGTCTTGCGTTCTTTCTGTTGTCCTTTTTCTTATAGTTTGTAAAGCACAGGCCCCTTCATTGCCTCTTATTTTGATCCTCATACCAGGGTGGTGGGTTACGGGTTTGGGTTTTTGGTTTTGGTTTTTTTGTTTTGGTGTAATGACATTTAGTTTTCCATCATATATTCTATTTATTATTTCACAGCAGGTGTTTTACAAATGGGACAACGGGTCAGAGAAAGTCACACAGCCAGAATCCAATCATAATAGAGTGTGAAGAACCGGAGATGGTTCAGGATTCACGGGCTCTAACCTACGCTCTGCCTCTTGACTTGCTGTGTGATCTTGGGTAATTCTGTTCCCTTGGGAACGGAAGCCTTCTAGTTTGTAAATGGAAAGAGGTTGTTGGGAGGATCAAATGAGATCCAGGAGTGAAACTAAATTCCCAAGCAGTCTATAAAGGCGAAATATTATAGTCACATGGTTGCAGATTGAGGGGCCCATTTCCTTATTCTACAGATTGCAAAACTGAGGGCCCCAAAAGGGACGGGAGCTTGCCGCATGTATCAGCAGTCTGTGAGCAAGGGCTGAAGCCCAGCCCTACAGCCTTTGGGCCGGGAGCCCTTCCCTGCACCCCAAAGATCAGTGTCTTTGTTGGATACAGGCTCAAAGATCGACTTTACTCTGAGGGCCTGGGAGAAGTCCCTATTCCCAATCCTTCTCCTACCTCACTTGGCCCTAATGAAGGAGGGCCCTGCTCTCTTGAGATGGCTACCAGAGGCAGGAAGCTAAGGAGGATCTGGAGAATGCTGGAGAAAGAACAGTGTTGCTGGAGCGGTACAGACTCTGCTTCTCAGGACCGTGGTCCAGGCAAGGGAAGGAGCCCAGGTGTGACAGATGAGGGGACAGTGCTAGGGGGATAGACCCTGAATGGGAAGGAGTGGGAGAACATGGGGCTTTGTTTCAGAGTCTGAGAGGAATTGGGCATTCAGGTGATCAGTTGGGGCCAGTGACAGCTGGAGGTAGTATATGGACTGGACTGATGATGAGGAGAGGAATGGATGCTTATTGAGCTGAGGTGGTAGGAGCCACTCTTCCAGCCAGGCGGAGCAACCAAGTGGTACCACAGACATAGCATCCCACCCCCCAGGATTAGGCAGCTGCCCACCAGAGAAGTGAACTTTTCTCTGTCCCTTGTAGTGGTGGAGCTGGGCAGTACCCAGCTGGTTCTCTCTGGAGTGCCTGCCCTTAGAGGTTCTGGGGATAGGTGGGTAGGGAGAGCCTGGGGGACCCTGAGTTCTAGTTGCAGATGGAGTCTTCTCAGGCAAGTCATGAAAGGCAAATGTTTGTAGAGCTAGAAATCCAAGATTCTTCTCACTTCCAAGTATCTAGGCCTTTAACACTTACCTGTTTTCAGCAGGGAAAACAGGCTAAAGGAGGAAAGGACTCCATTAAGGACACACAAGGAGTTGGGGTAGAACCAAATTAGAATAGGGATCTTTCCATTACATGGCAGTGATCAAACATCTTCATCAAACATTTATTGAGTGTCTAATGTATACTCTGAGAACAGCTACCTTGGGATAGCAAATAGAAGCCAGAATTGCCTTCGGACTTGGCTTTTAATCAGCCCTCCTAGTGACTTAATGCTGTTACCCTGGATGAGTCACGACCTCTCTGAGCCTCAAGTTGTCTGTAGAGTGGCAATGGTAAGACTTATCCAGGGTGTAACTATGAATTAAATGAGTTATGAGCTTTTAAGCACATAGAACAGCACAAGGCACGGGGTACACACTTAGTAAACATTAGCCACTGTCCTTACTCATGAACACAGGTTGAAGCCAGGTTCTACTAGAGCCAGGGAGGGGGAGAAATGCCGCAGCCCCAGGTCTGCTCAGCTCCCAGATACATCCCCTCTGTGCCCTGGGAGCCTGTGTTTCTGGAAGTCAGGAGGCGATGGGGGGTGATGGGGACCCACATTCCCATGTCCTCCTCTGGCACTGGGAACCTGGCCGGGAACAAGTGCCTCAAAGAGTGTTTACACCTCCACATGCAACACGATTCCCTTCCCCACAACTTGAGGTGCAGAGTTAATGTGATGCTTGCTCAAAGCTGCATGTTACAGCCCTGGACAGTCAGACCAGAACTGACTGGGGTCTTTAAGCCTGTCAGGGTTTGGGGTCATGCACAACCTTTCCTCCCTGCAAGGCAGAAGTCCAAAAATGCTAACGGCAGGTGCTTGACCTGTGTTTCCTCTGATCAAAGCAAGAACTGGAGGGCAGGGAGGGGCCCAGGTGGGCCTGACATCAGGTACCCCGCCCCCAGCCCACCCTGTTAGATGGTAGAGGTCTGGCCCACTGGTAATTTCAACTCTGGTCTAAGCCTCCATAATGGAGTTCTCCTTCAAACCCCTTATTTATAGAGGAGGAAAGAAAAACCCAGAGAGGCCAAGAACTCACCAAAAGCCCCACAGTAAGGTAGGAGTGAGTCTGGACCAAAACTCAGGTCTCCTGACATTAGGTCAGGGCTCTCTGCCTGGCAACCAATTTGGAGGGGGCAGGGCATGGCTCCATTTCTCCCTCCCAATGCCCCCTCAGCCCTGCTTGGACCAGCCCCAATGCTGCCACTGGGGGGGCCCTGGCTGGGGAGTAGCAGGCTGGAGGTGGGTGCTTGGAGAGGTAAGGGGAGGCAGAGTAGAGCACCTGGTCAGAGACCAGCCCAGAGCTGACCTGGGGCAGGTGCAGTGGGGAAGCTCTTCTTGATGTGGTGGCTGCTGCAGGATTCCAGGGCCTTATTAATCGGTCTGAGGCAGCAGAGGATAAAAATACCGTGGGAGCACACCCCTGGAGGAGGGGAGTAAAACAGATTCGGGAATGAGTCACAGAGCCTGGCCCTAAATTTAGAAGGTGCTGAAGGAGGCTCCCCAGGGGAGCACCGTGGAGATGCCGCCCACCCAGGGCACCAGGGGCCTTAGGGCAGGGGGCAGGGGCTGGTGGAAGCTGCCTGCACAGCCTTGCCCTGTAATGAGAAAATAGACGTTTTGAGTTGCTGTTTAGGCATTTTACAGGCATTTACAACCCCGCTTACGCCCAGCGTCTGGACATTTAGATGAGGACCTGAGCTTCGGATTCCCACCACAAATTCCTGTTTTGCTCTTCCTGGTCACTTAAAATGACCACTCAGAGTTGAGCCGGTGAAAATCTAGTGACTTCCACCCAGACCACCTTATAAGTAATAGGTGCTTGCTGTCCTGCTTTCTGTCTCCTGCTTGGAGAAGACCTGGACGGAGGACTGCCCTTTCCCTGGCTCGTTGTACCTCTTCTGGGATCTGAAAGTCATATATCTTGTGACTTGACTTCCTTTGTATGAGTGTATTGAAACTGGGCCTTCAATCAAAAAGACCCAGGGTTTTCACTTTCCCAGAGTGGGAGCTCAGATCCCAAGGGAGCTACCAGCCAACCCCGTGTGGGTGGCTCACGCCTCCTCGTTCAGCAGATCATAATCTACATATTCTTGACACACCAGCTCCAAGTTTTCTGACACATGCCCCATGAAAGCTGAGCCTGTCCTAGGCCTGTTCCACGTCCAGATTTTGACCCCAGAATGAACCCCGAGCCCTGGGAAGAGCCTTCAGCCCCATCCTCAGACAGAGTCCCTAGTGTGCCTTCCCCACGCCAGCCCTTCCTACGGTCCTGGGAACCAGCCCCTGGCGCGTGGACGTCTCAGTTCCGTCCTGCCCGCTGGCTGGTCACGGCCAGGCTCCCCACGTCCTGTCGCTGTCCTAGCATACAGCTGTCGGACACTGAGGAGGGGCATCTGTGGGGGCAAGGAGCTAATGTCCCCTGAGTGAAGGCCTCCCAAAGGGGACCCATCCAGGCCTTTGGCAGCTGTTTGGGAATGGGAATGAGGAAGGGGGGCAGAATGTCATAGTGCTCACCTCCGCTTTATTCTCAACCTCCGGGCTCCAGACGAACCCAGACGGTTTCATTTCCTCCAGGTCAGAAGAGAGATGTACTGCCTCCAGGTCAAGGAACAAAGACGCAGGAGAGGGCGCCTGGGTGGCTCAGTTGGTTAGGCGACTGCCTTCGGCTCAGGTCATGATCCTGGAGTCCTGGGATCGAGTCCCACATCGGGCTCCCCGCTCGGCGGGGAGTCTGCTTCTCCCTCTGACCCTCGCCCCTCTCATGCTCTCTCTCTCTCTCTCTCATTCTCTCTCTCTAATAAATAAATACAATCTTTAAAAAAAAAAAAAAAAAAAAAAAGACGCAGGAGAGAGGCCATCCTTGGGGACAGATGTCAGACCTCAGGGGAAGGGGGCTCAGGAGCTGTGGCCTTTATTGAACGCTCATTGCTTGCCAGGCACAGGGCTAAGCAGTCCACGTGCATGAACTCATTTCATCCCCGTCACAAAGATGGGGATCCTACTAATCCACCCATTTTACAAATGGGAGAACGGAGACACAGAGAGGTTCCGTAACTTGTTCTCCATCAGTAAAAGGTTCTAACCCAGACAGCCTGACTCCCTGGCTCGAGCTCTTAGCCATCATGCCAGAGTGCTGAGCAGGTACGTCACTGTATCTGCCCTGCCTCGGCTCCCACCCTCCAGTCCCTGCACCCTGGAGCTCTGGGAGCTGCCCTGTGGGCCTGCAGGGTCTTGCAGCCGAGGGTACCCCCAGGCTTGGGATAGCGAGAAGCCTAGCAATAGCCCCACACCACACAGGACCTCACAATGTACAGAGCCCCCAGCCCGCCTCAGCCGGATGGGAGGAATCTTGAACACCACCGCTTTGACAGGATAACAGGCCTAGAAAGGTGTCCAGGGTAGGTAGAGTCTGAAGCAGAACCCTGGGGACTCCCTCTGTGGGAGGGCCCTAGACCGGGCTGGCCATGCCCCCCTGGGTCCCCCTGCTGGTGATGTCCATCCTGCGCTGCCGCCTCCAGGAACCCAGTTCAATGGCCGGGTCGATGCAGCCTTCCGAATGCCCTGGAATTTCCTGTCAGAGGCTCCTGATCTATCTGCCTGACCCCAGGCCCTACCCGAGGCTCTGTGCTCAGGCCGCTAGCAGCGGGGGTGGAGGCGTCTGTGTGTGTCTTCAGGAAGGACAAAGTATTCTGGCCCTTCTACCAGGGTAAGAAATCCAGCACAGGGACGAGTGCCTCTTTTTTGGCAGCCCACACAACATCCTTGTTTTGGTTTCTTCTTATTTTTTAATCTCGAAGCTGGGCCCTCAGCACCCTGACTCAGGCGAGTTTCCACCTCCTGAGACGAGAGGGCTTAGGATCCTGGGGAGCACTTAGGATCACCCTTTGGATGGTGGGAGGGGCTATTGCTCTTCTGAGGGCAGAGGCTCCTCTGATAGGGCCTGCTTGGGGAACTGGGACCTGCCCAAGGCCACATCCTGGCCCATGTAACTTCCCCCACACCCCTCCTGCCCGCACCGGGGGACAGTAAGGATGGGTTCTGTTTCTTGCTGGGCCTTATTTTCCTCATCTGTCAAATGGGGCTAATGGTCCCTGCCTGACCTCCCACCTGAAGCTGTTGTAAGAGTCAGACAACATGAGTATGAAGATTCTTACTCTGGCCCAGTGCCTCTTCACAGAGAGGATGTGGGGGGCCGTGTGTGCGCGTGACAGACACACGTAACAGCTGCCACTCCCGGCTGCTGTCTGCGCATTCACAGGCCGGCCTGGGATTGAGGTCTGGAGAGGACGGATGTGCCGGCGGGCGGAGCTCCGAGGCTTTGTGATTGTGGGGGCGGCTTGCCGAATGGAGCAAATACTGGGAGCATACTTACACGAAAAAGGATTCTTTGCTAATCGGGAAGTCAAATTTCACTAGGTGTCCTGTGTTTTATCTGGCAACTCTCCTTGGGTGCTCTGGGTGACCCGGTGTGTCCAAGCATGTGTACCCGGGTGGGGCTGGCCGTGCCAGACACTGAGGTGGCTTGTGGTTGTGCGGGACTGTGACAGGACACCAGTGTGATGGTTTGTGGCTATGACAGTGTCACCAGGAGAAGCCAGAATGTGAGTGACTGCCCGTAAGGCTCTCTGTGACTCCCTCAGGGCAGGGTCTGGGCTGTTTGCTCAGCGAGGCCCAGGAGGGGCAGAGACCCACCCTGGGCAAACACTTAGATCCGGCTCCAGGTGGGACTGGGATGCAGAGCCTATTGCCATCTGCAGTCAGACTGTAAAGGACATGTCCCTCTCAAGGCCAAGCCAGCCCTGGAGGCCTCAGAGTGCTCTGTCCTGGGCCCTTCCAGTGGGGCCTCTGGAACCACCTCTCAACTGCTGCTTCCTGGTGACATCACACAGGTCACTGCCCAATCTTCTAGAACAGTGTCCCCAGGACACTGCCTCATTGCCCTAGGCAACCTGGGAATGTCTCCACCCAAGCTGGCAGGCCAGGTTACCCCTGAGGAGGGGGTGGGGGGAGAAGGGGCCAGGGGGGGCCTTCTCCTCATCTCCCAGAGGGGAGATCGGAGCAGCCATCCGTCTGTCTGACTAGATGGTGAGTAGGAGCAAGTCAAGACTTGGTGGCCCCTCATTGTCCAGGACACTGGGGAGGGTGGGGGCCCTGGGCAGAGGCTGAATCTTAAGACAGAGAGAGGATGGTAACTGTACCCACACCCCCCCCCCAGGGTAGTGAAAGTGGTGGCATATAATGGGGAGCAGGGTGGAGCCTTGGGATAGGAACTGGGAAACCTAGGTTCTGCTCTCTGCTTTGTTCCTGCTAGCTGGGCCTTTGTGTCCCCATCTGTACAGTGAGGGGCTGGGGACAGATGACATCAGTCTGAGGATCTTTAGTTCTGATGGGGACATAGTAGGGGGATTTGAAGGGAGTGTTGGGGACCAGGTCACGGGTGGCTCCAGGCAGGTGCCTGACCTCCGCTCCAATAACTGTCAGGGGGCAGTGGGCAAAGTCTGGCAAAGAATCTCCAAATGACCCACTGCCCCATTCTGGGAATCAGAGTCATGAGGTACTAGAGGTCCCCAAATGGGCCCTGACTTGCTTTGTGATTCAGGGGTGTCCCTGTGCCTCTCGCGGCCTTAGCTGTTCTCTCTGTGAGGGGCATGTGTAAGCCCCAGCACCTGCCCAGCGCCCTAGGTAATGATCCCTCACGTTCCCATGACGCCTCTCAGTTTGCTAAGCACCTTCTCCTTCTCATACAAGTTCCTGCCTTCCACAGCCACTCTGACTCCTGCTCGGTGATGCCCCATTCTGGCGCCTGGGACCCAGACAGGAGCCAGACCTGGGCTGTACCTTGGGGGCCCAAAGAAATACCTCGACCCACCTCTGGTGGAGGGGCCCTATGGCTGGGGCAGGGGACTGCAAGGGTCCGAGCAGGGGGCATGCCTTGCCAACCTTTTCGACTGTTTAATCTTCCATGAGAATCTTAACCACCATCGTATCAAGATGTTACCTTAACAATTTTTGTTGGAAACATGCCATTTTTGGACAGTATATTCTCTCTACCTCCCCTCCCAGTTATATTTCTGACTATTTGGGGGTGAAACTGCCACACGTACAACTCTTTTCATTGCAATAATTCTCAGAGAGTAGGTATTTTTATTTTAGATGAAGAAATAGGCTTAGGGAGACTTGTCACCTGCCCTTGGTCACACAGTTCGGAAACAGGCTGAGAGAGACTTGTCACCTGCCCTTGGTCACACAGCTCGGAAACGGTGTGGCTTGGATTTAAACCCAGGTCCACAGACCCTTCGCACTGCCAGGCTATGGGAAGCAGGGGTGGCCAAGTTCTAGAACTCCTCTCCAGACTCCTCCCCCAGGTCCCCTCTCTCAGCCCTCCTGGGCTCACTGTTCTGCCCTTGAGCAGACAGGGTCCTTCTCTCTTGCTCAGGGGTGTTTGGCGGTCATGTTTGAGAGGCTGTCATAAACCCCTAAGCCAGAGATACCTAAATTTCGGGGGCATGGCGGGGGTAGGGGGACACTTGCAAGGGCAAATGAATGATGAGTAGGATGGGGAATAATTCTGCTCACTCACTGGCTAGTTAGTCTGGCCTAAACCCAGGACCCAGGGTTGAGCCCAGGGCATGGCCATCGAAGCTGGGGTACCAGGCCACTTACTTCTTCTGACCCAAGACCCAAAAGATTCATTCTTGGTTAATCTATGGTTTCTGCCATCTGTACCTCCCTGAGTTTATGTGTCTCTCTCAGACGGGCAGCTCTCTGTCAGTCTGCCCTCACTGCTGTCACCCCAGCCTTATCTCTTTTACCCTGGACTGGGTGATGGGCACGAAAGGTTTACTGCCCTAGTGTTTGCTATCTGCTGAGATGTTACTGGGGCCATAAGAAGACAGGATCCACCAGGCCCCGCTGTTCCCATCGCTTTTCCTTATGGTAGATCCCAGAGGCAACAGTTCACAAAGTAGGCTCTTGGACTCCTCTTTTGGGTCTCCCACCCGCCTGGCTGTGAGGCTGTCAGATAAAACACTGAGGCCAGGGGAGCGGCAGTGATCTGTCTAGAGTTGGGGTGGATACAGAGGAGGTGCCTAGCAGAGAACAATAGCCCCGGCCTCCTGAGCCCGGGGCCAGCTCCCCTGCCACCCACTCCCACACATTTAAAGAATTTGGGTTCGAAGGGGCGGGAGTGATTATATGACTATGCCACCCACATACTGGAGATGGAAGGTGATCACACCTCATGGGGACCTGCAACTCGTTTTACAGGATTTACTTTGCAGAATACCCCTTGAGGTCACCTGCCATCACAGCTCCCTGCTCACCCCCCTTCGCTTGTATTCACGAAGTGCTTTGATTCACAAAGTGCTTGGAGCCCTAAGCACTATAGGAAGAAACACCTCTATCTGTGAACCCACGGTCACAACCCACGGTCACAACTCATCTTTCTCTAGCACCTTTAAGAAAAGCTATTCCATCCCAGCGCTCTAGGATGGTGAGGCTAGGAAGGAATTCTGATTCCTTCATTCCACAGATGGGAAACTAAGGCCCAGAAAGGATGGAGCTGCCAGAGCAGAGAAAGGAACCCTGGGGTGGGAGGAGGATGAGACCTGGGTACTGGATAGGATGGCTCTGTACTCACTGTGTGACACTGGGCAAGTTAGCTGCCCATCCAGGTGAGCTCCCATGGGCCCTCCCTGCCTCTCTGCGGTCACAGGCCAGTGGCTGGTGCGAGTCAATGCTCAGCCTTGGGCCATCCGCCACACTCATTCCCGCCTGGCCTCAGAGAAGTTGAACTATTGGCCTCAGTTCCTAGGAAGTGGCTGGAGGCAGGCCTGGCACTAGGACCCAGGGGGGGCAGATGTCGGCCTCCCAGGCTGGAGGGGGTGGCTGGAGTGCTGGTGGAGGTAACGCCACTCCCCCCTTGGCTTTGGAGCTCCGGCCAGCTCTGCCCGGGGAGGGACAGGGGAGCCCCAGACTCTGGGGCCAGATACTCTTGAGAGCCCAGTCTAGTCCATGGAGGTGTGTGGGCAGGTGCTTGGGTGCTCAGGACAGGTGGTGGTGGACAGTGGCCAGAGTCCTGGGCTGGACGGGGGCCCTGGTTAAAGCTCCCAGCTGGGAGTAAGACTGGAGAGATGTTGCCCAAGTCTGGTCAATCTGGGAACCTTGAGGCTAGTGGGTTCCATCAACTTCCCCCTGGGTTTGCGAACCTCACTGGGAAATGGGTTAGAAGTGTGTAGGCTTGGTGTGCTTCGTGGTTGGTGGGGGATGCAAGTGAGTTGCTTTTGATTGTGGCGGGGGTGTGTGCCCATGTTTGGGTCTCTGGAGTGTCGTGTGGGGGTGTCTCTGGGATGTCTGGGGACAGCGTGCCTGTGTGTAAGTAGGTTGTTGCGGGGGTGTATAACTGTGCGTATGGGAGGGGGATGGAGAGAAGGGGCTCCTAATTAACTTCCAGAATCCCTCTTCAAGCACCTCAGAGCCCCCCCTCCCAGAATCCACTCTAACTTGGCCCCTTCCCGCCCCGTCCCCAACCCCGGGTTGAGGACTAGTCCTCCCCAGGCCATGTTCCCTCCCAGGGCGCGCGAGGGCGGGCGCTAGGACCCTGCGGGGCGGGGCGGGGCTCCGAGCTCCGTCAGCTGTAGCTCCACAGCCTGGAAAATACCAAGCCCCGGGGAGCGGAGCCCCCGAGCCCCCGAGCCTAGTCCGGAGGGAGGGAGGGAAGAAGGGAGGGGGCGCGCGGG
>NC_058413.1:52781440-52809308 GCF_002201575.2 Neomonachus schauinslandi | reverse complement strand
CCCCGGGGGTCTGGTCCTGGGCGGATGGAGAGTTCCAGACCGGCAGCCCCCCCCCCCCCCGCCCCCGATACGCAGCCCCCACTCCGGCCCCAGGGAGGTCGGGGGTCGCTCCTGGGGGTGGCCCCGTGACTGCCCGGTGCTGGTCCGCGCTCACTAGGGGGCCAGTCCCTGCCTGTCTGGAACTCTCCATCCGCCCAGGACCCCGGACAGCCCCACCCGCGCCCCCAGCGCGCTCACTCCCGTCCTCAAACCGGTCCTGCAGGTCCCAGGAAGGTGGCGTCAGCATCTGCAGCCGCGTCGACGTTGTCGGAGCCTCCGCGGAGGACCCAGGAGAGCCGGACTAGGACCAGGGCCCCGGGCCTCCCCATGGAGAAGTCCGCTGCCTCAACAGAGCCCCAAGGGCCTCGGCCAGTCCTGGGCCGCGATAGTGTCCAGGTGCCCGACGACCAGGACTTCCGTAGCTTCCGGTCAGAGTGTGAGGCCGAGGAGGGCTGGAATCTGACCTACAGCAAGGCCGGCGTGTCTGTGTGGGTGCACGCTGTGGAGATGGATCGGACCCTGCACAAGATCAAGGTACGGTTGCCCTGCCGCACGTGCAGCCTCCACCGCACCCTTGCTGCCTGGGACGGGGAGGGAGGCAGGGCCACAGACACCTGGTTGTGCACCTGGCCTCAGAAGGAGTCTCCTGCCAGGAACCAGGAGGAGGCACAGTTTGCTGGGCAAGCGCTCATCACACAGTTGGGCCAACTGAGGCCCGGAGAGGGGGTGTGACTCACTCTGGCTCCTCTCAGCCAGAGCCCAGGCTTCTTCATGTCCTTGCCTGCTCCTGGGGAGGTGGGCTGCTGCCAGGCCTGTCTAGGGGAGTGGTCTCCTTCTGGGACCGCTCTGCCCCCACAAGTCTTCACCGGGTCCCTGACTTGAGTTATCCCAGGTGGGGAGACTGAGCCCTTCTCTCCCTAATTCCTGGTTCTGTTTCCACTCTCTGCAGCCCTGGGTGCCAGGGACCTGATTCCTTCCTGCCGGATGCCCTGCACTTCCCTCTTCCTTCCCTCGCTGCTCCCAGAGTCTCCTGCAGGGACTTAGGATCATGGTTGGCAGATCCTGAAGTCAGGGCTTGGATGTCCCTGCTTTACACAGGGCCAGGCTTGCGGAGGAGGGGGCCAAGGGAAGCCAGCAGATGCAGGGCAGATGCGGGTACATCAGCTCCCTCAGAGCCAACAACCCCATTCCTCACAGCCCTGTGATTTTCCTCATACAGGACAGGCTTGAGGTTTGGGACCCCATGAGCCCACTTCCCCTGCGGGACAAGACGGGGCAGAGGCTGGTGAAGATTCTGGCCTAGAAGCCTCAGTAGCTGCCCCCCAACACATCTGGCATTGCTGTGAATGCCACATTCCGAGGGGGGCAGGTCTCCCTTCACTGGGCTCTTGGCAGTAGGTTGTGCCCTTCACCTCCCTTGCCTTTCTCTTGCTCTCCTCTTTCTGCTGCCCTCCTCCTCAGCATGGAGGAGTGTATTCCTATTGGGGGGGAGGGGAAGGGCACTGGACTCAGAGGGCACTTCTGCCCCGGACCTGCTCTCAGACTTAGCTGCGGCATTTTGACTTCATTCCAGGGTTGGAGATATCTGACCTTCTCTCTCCCGTGCCTTTCTGCCTCACTGTATCTTTGTCATTTACAGCTTTGTCCATCTGTCCCATGTGGCCTTCTAGCTCACCTTTCCTGCCTTCCCCCCCTTCCCCCCAAACCGTGACTCTCTGTCTGGATCCCAGCTATCTGACTATCTCTTTCTCTCCGGGTTTCCATGTGTGTCTCTCCATCTGGGACTCTGCCCAGGCCTGAGGGCCCTGGGCTAGGAGGTTCCTGGGGGCCTGATCTGTGTCTGAGGCTGAGGAGCAGGAAAGCAGAGGGCAGCTGGTATGTCCCAGCTTGGTGCTCTCTGAGGGTAGGGATAGATCCCATCCCTCTTTTGTGTCCCTAGCATCCAACACAGATAGAGCAGGGATGTTGGTTGAATGAAGGGATGAAAAGAAGGAAGGAACAAACTGAATGAAAGGTGAGCAAGGTTGTTGCGAGAACAAGGCTGTTTTCCAGACTGTGACCTGGGAAAGGCTTAAGGCCCCCCAGAAGCCGAAGGTCTGAACTAAGTCCAGTACACTCCCACCCTCTGTGTCAATAGGGAGGGGTTGCCTCCTCCGTCTGGCTTGGTTAATGAATAAACCCAGCCCAGTACCGGACTGGAGCTGGTGGGTTTTGAGACCAGACTGCCACAAGAGACCCCTTGTGGTCAGATCAGACTTGTCAGGTGCCCTTCTTTGGGTGAGGAGGGGACTTGGAAAAATTGGGTGTCGTGGTCCCTAGGCGGGACCTGGATCCTCCTTCCCGCTCCAACTGAGCAGAGTTTGGAGGTGCCAAAAGGCCCTTTGCCATCCCTGTTTCATACTCCCTCCTCACTGGGGCGCAAGTGAGAACACTGAGGCCCAGAGAAGGACAGGGGCCAGCCCAGGGTCACACAGCCAAGTCTTAGAAGAGCCAGGCTTGGAACCCAGATTTCCAGCCTCCTAGCTGTCTCTGTTCTGTTCCCCACAATGGAGGTAGAGCTGGGGACAGGAGGTGAACAGAGTTGGGGCCTAGGATGGAGGCTGGAGACTTGGCTATGGGTACCCCAAGGGGCCAGCCCCCCATTCCTGATCCCCTCAGCATAGCCCAGTGGAGCTCTGGGAGATGGGCAGAGGTCTCTGAGCTCCCCATCCTCAAGATTCCAGGATTCCCAGGTTCCGTGCAGTGAATCCCATTTCTGCCAGGAGCCCCCGCCCCGAGCCAAGCAGCAGCTGTGTCTCTCTCCACCTTCGAATTTACCCTCTGGCCAGTCCTGGGCAGTTGTAGGCTTGTCTCCATGCTACAAAGACGCCAAGAGTCACTTGCTTCCGATCACAGAGCAGCTGAGGCAGAAGTAGGACCCAGGCCAGCCTGGCTCCAGAGCACCTGCCCCTCTCTGCTTGGGCTCACTTTGCTGGACAACATTATAGCACTTGACCCCATCAATAACTCTTTGAAGTATGGCAGTGTTCTCATAATCCCATTCCTGTCTGATAAATGAAAGAGCTGAGGCCCCAAAAGGGGAAGTGACTTGCCAAGGTCACGCAGCAGGTCTGAAGCCAGAGTCCCCAGGGCTGATTGGGTCACTCCAGGGGGCTGGGATTCAACCACAGTTATTTGTTGAACTTTTGCCCCCTTACCGCATGTGTCATGGGCCTGCCCCCTGAACTGGGAAAGCCAGCCTGCCCCCTGGACAGGCCTTGTTCTCGTGATCCCAGGGTGAGGGTGGGGATGGGGTTCTGCCTATCTGTCTGCCTGATTGGTTTCCTCCTCATGTCTCTTCCCCTAGACTTATCTTCTCCTTGTCCCTGTGTCCAGAGGTCCCTGAAAGCCACTGTAGCTCTGGGCCCAGCATTCGGAGCCAAGGCAAAGGGAAGGGGCTGATGGAGGCCACCTCTACCTTTTTCCTCCCTCCTGGCCTCCAGCCTGGCCTGGCCTCAGGTCTGCACTGTGCCCTGGGCCCTGGAGAGGAGGCAGACACCACCTCCTGAGCAGTCAGGCCTTGTCCCAGAGGCAGATGCTGAACACGCATCCTGGGTCCAAGGCAGAAGGCAGATTGGAACCCAAACCTAGGTCTCTCGATGCCCAGGCCAGTGTCTGAGTGTATGAGAAATGCAAAACTAGGGGGTCTGCCAGTCATTTAAGCAGGGCCAGCTTTGGTCCAGTCCTGGCTGTGGTATCCTCTTCTGTGTCTGACCATAGGCACGTCCCTGCCCTCCTCTGGCTTGTTTCTTCATCTGCCACGGGGTTTTCCCGGCTCTAAGAGCCTCTGAACTCAACACCTGTGCTGGGGCCTGTGGGAGAGAAAGGAGGAATGAGGGGACAGAGAGCAGGAGGTGATGTGGCCTGCCAAGCCCTGCCTTTGATGCTCGTGTACTCAGGCTCTCCGATGCTGCAGCCTGCCTAGCCTTGTGCTTGGCTAGCCGTGTGAGAGGCAGAGGAGACCTGGCCCTGTCCTCAGAAGTTTCTAGACCCTGGTGAAGAGAGGAATGACAATGCCGGGTGACCCCTGCCTATTACATGAGGCAGATGTTCACAGGCAGACCACAGAGGCAGGAGTGGGCCCAGTGAGCAGGGGCCTTGAGGGGCTTGGTGGCTGGAGCAGGGGTGGGAGGTCTCTTGGGGGAGTGTGGCTGAGAACCTGAGGTTCCTCTTGCTACAGGAAGCTGGGCAGTGGGGACCTGTCTTCTCTGACTTCCTTTCCTATGGCTCCTCCCCTTCTGCTTTGGAGAAAGCTCCACAGCCCCTCCCTTCCCTATCTCTCTGTCCCCCTGTTCCCACATCACAAGGCATCCGCACCCGCACCCCAGGTTTCAAGCCTTCAAGTCTGTTCCCTCTAAGTGCCTCATTGGCTCCCCTGTGACATGGATTATTTTACGGATCCCCAAGAGCTCTTCTCACTCTTAACAGTCTTAACACTCTTAACAGACTCAAGAGGGTCGTGGGGAATGTGGGGGCAGGGGCAGATGTTTTCTTTATGGTTTTCCACTGAGTCTTCACAGCTGTCTTGTGTAGGTCTTATTAACACCATTGAACAGATGTGGAAACTGAGGCTTAGAGCAGGAATTCACTTGTGCAAGGCCAAACAGCTAGAGGTGGCTGAGGCAGGATCAGAATTCGGCTCCGTGGGTCTCCGAAGCTGAGATCTCTCTGCTCCCTTGGGCTTGCTTATAAACACCTCTGGGCCCTTTTGTGTTTAGGACCCCATGGGTCCCAACATACCCCTCTCTCCTGCCTGGGTCTCCCCGTGCAGTGTTGTTATGGGAGAGCCCCCTGGAGGGGACCGAGCTGAGCAAGAGCCCAGTCCTTGGTGTGACCTTGGAGGTCACTTCACCTTGCCGAGTCAGTCTTATCTGTGGTGGCAAGACTGTGAGTTAATCTGGTTTTAGGGCCTTAGACTCTGAGTTCAGGTTCAGGCTGGGACTCTGCCCATCTGGGGCTCAGTTTCCCCATCTCTACAGGAAGCTGCTGGGCAGGTGGTTTGTAGAGGCCATTTGGGCCTTAGACCATGGTAGAGGGGTCTATACTGGTGGACACAGAGTAAGGAAGGTGAGCTAAGGCCTTGCCACTCTGTGCCATCCGAGAGCTCTCTAGATGGGGCACTTGAATCCAGGATTCGGCCCTGAGGACCTGTCTCAGCTGCCTCTAGCTCTGGCTTGGCATGGGGGCAACTGGGGAAGTAGCTCCAGAGCAAACAGGCTCCCAGAGAGCATGAGGTGCTCTCAGGACCGTCAGGTGGGGGAGCTCAGAGAAGGGAAAGGTCACAGGGGGCTGGAAACTTTGGTAAGTCTTTCTGGAGGAGGTGCCTGGGCTAGGCTGGGGCTGTAGGGGAGAGAGCACATGGTCCAGAGTCCCGGTCACAGGGCCTTGAGCAGGTTGCTGCCACCACCTCGGCTTTAGCTTCCTCATTTCTCAAATGTGGATAGTAGGGCCACCCTGCTGTCTTTGGGCATTTCATCCATTCATTCATTCATTCAGTGAACATTCACTGATAGCCTCCTGCCTGGCCCTGTGCTGGAGGTTAGGGACAGAGAGGGGAATCAAGCCCACGTGCTGCTCTCAAGGAGCTCCCTCGTGCATGGAGGGACACTTGTCACACGAGCTATGGAGACCCAGAGGGGGCCCCTGAACCAGCCTTGGGGGCCAGGGAAGCCTTGCTGGAATGCTCAGGTGATACCTTTGGAATGGGGTGGAGAATGAGATGTAGGCATTTGATAGCAGTGGGAGCCGAGGAGCCGCTGCGTGGGCCCGGAGGCGGGAAATAGAGCAGTGCATTAGGAGCCTGGCAGGTGGCTTAGTAGGGAGCTTGGGACTCAGGGGCTTGGAGGTGATTAGGGAGCTGGACCGAGGCCCTAGGATCTCGGTCCTGGAGGTCCTGGGGTGCCAGGGGAGGGTTTTCAATAAGGCAGGTAGGAGGAGGAGGAGGATTCTGTATTTGTCTGGAGAGGTGCTGAGGCCCATGCTAAAGCTGGGGCTGTGGGGAATGCATCCAGAGAGATTTAGGAGCGATAATGGATGGGACATGGTGGTTTTAGCATAACCCTTTGCAATGTGCAAACTGTGTTGTGCAGGCTGGGGTGTAAGATGGTGTGGATGTGCAGCCCCCTTGATGCCTGCCTTGGGGATGTGAGGAACCTTGTGAATGTGAGTGGGGTGAAGGTGGGTGCCTCTAGTCAGTGTCCCCCTGGGGCCAGAAGAGCCCTCAGTCCGCAGGCTGGCTCTGTATGTCCACGCCCAGCTCCCCAGGCGCTGGCTTTTAAACTTTAACAAGCCCCAGCTCAGTTTCCAGCCGAGAGTCTTTAAAGTTTCAGGAGATGAAAGGAGGGAGTCCTGGAGACAGACGGGTTTTCTTTCTTCCCCTGCGTCTCCATGCCTGGCGGGGCCACCTAGATCCAGGACTGTGGGCCCCATGACTCCAGAAGCCTGGCAGTCTTCGGTGAACTGGGACCTTGGTTGGGCCACTCCAGCCTGTTCCTGAGGGACCAACGGCCACAGGCCTGGCAACCAGGTTGCCACCATGATAGACAGGATGGAAACCTTATTCCAGCCCCGATGCTTTACCTTTGCCCCTGACTGGGCAGGTGAGCCTGCCCCATCAACAGGTGGGAGGACAGCTGTTCAGACCAGGTGTTAGGCTGGAGGTGCCCCTGTTCCTTTTGGTGCCTCACTTTATCCCCTCTGGTATGCTTGGGCTGGGGCGCCTGGACCTTCAGAAACACAGACAGTGAAAGCAAGTGGCAGGCCCAGGACTTAGTGGTGGGTCCCACGCCAAATCCAGGCTCCTCTCACCTGTCTTGAGAGAGCTTGGGGCAGGTGGCCCAGAGCAGCTGGAGCTGTTCTCTGGGGCTTTAGCCTAACATTTGTCTCCCTGCCTCTCAGCCTGGCCTCACTGAAGACTTGCTACCTCTGTTATCTCTAGAGTCATGTCCCGAGGCATGGACACTGCCCCCCCCCCAGAGCACACACACGTGGGAAGTGGGATGAGTACTGTGGTCTTGGGCCATTTAATCTCGTCCTTTGGGTTTCATGCCACAACCTGCATCTGTCCCTGGTTCCCTGAGATCCCCTCTACCATCTTCTGGACGCCCCCTCTCTATCTTTGGTCCGTCCAGATTGCTTGGGACCTGATTCTGGACCAAAGAAGTGATAGGTCTTTTTTTTTTTTTTTTTTTTTTAAGATTTTATTTATTTCACAGAGAGAGAGAGTGAGAGAGCACAAGCAGGGGAAGCAACAGAGGGAGAAGGAGAGACAGGCTCCCCGCTGAGCAGGGAGCCCAACACGGGGCTCAATCCTAGAACCCTGAGATCACGACCTGAGCTGAAGGCAGACACTTAACCAACTGAGCCACCCAGGTGCCCCGGAAGTGATAAGTCTTAAGGCAGAGGCCTGACAACCAGAGGGGATGGAGTTTCCTGGTGTGTCTCCAACATTCATTCATTCAACACATTTTTATTGAGCACGTACTATATGCCACATATTGTGTTATATCCAGGAATTTAGTGGCAAATCAGACAGATCAGACCCTGCTGTTATGGGCTTACATCCTGAGGAGGAGACTAGAGAAAACAGAAGCAAACCTATAATTAAATAAGATGCCAGATGGTGGTTGTGTGTTATGAGGGCAGGGTGATGTGATAGGGCTTGTCTGGCCTTCTCTGTGTGTATCTTCAGTGTGTGGAGCTGGATTGGGGGCGGCTGTGTGTGTGATGTGAGCCTCCTCTCAGGTGCCCCGGTGACAACTCTGGGGCAGAAACCCGACGAGGGTCAGTAAATCATATTGGGGTTGTGTGTGTGTGTGTGTGTGTGTGTTTCCGCCTGCATGTGTCTGAGGTTGTGTGTATGTGCCTCTGAGTGTGGGACTGCGTGTCTCGGTGTCTGGTGTTACTGTGTGTGTGAGAGAGAGAGTCACGCCCCCTCACTGCTGCAGAGTTGTCTCTGATCCAATTATGTCTCCTCAGCTGTCTCCTGGTGGCTCCAGCCCAGGCTCCACGCAGGCTCTACCACAGCTTTCCCCTCCCTGCCTCCATCCAGCCTCCAGGCCTGGCCTCTGGGCCTACCTCTGAGTCCCAGAGTCGCCTCTTGGGGTGCGTTCTCTATCCCTGTGTCTGAGGGTTACTGCCTCTTCCTTTATGTCTCTACTTGTCCCTTTTCTACCGTGTTTTTTTTTTCTGTCCCGGTTATTTATTCAGTTAACAAACCACTTCTCATGCCTCCCACCCACTCTGCCCCACCTCAGCCAGTGTGCGGGTGCTGGAGACCTGAAGATGGATCAGACCCGGGCCCTGCTCCTGAGGCCTGGTGGGGAGACCAGTGAAGACTGGGACAGCCCTCCAGGAGAACTCAGGCGGAGGGACCCCAAGGCCGACAGCAGGGTGTGGGGGCTGTCTGGGTGGGGCCTTGGGAGCCCGGCAGGAGCTAGGCTGCAAGCTGAGCAGTTCTCTGCAAATCCCTCAGTGCCAAGGGCTCCCAGAGGCAGGAGTATGGACTGAGAGTGAGAAGGAGTGGAGGCAGAGCCAGAGAGGAGGACATTTTGGAGTTGGGATCTGGGCCCAAAGGCAGAGAGAGAGGGACAGCAGGGACTTTCAAGCTCGGTAGTGCCACCATCAGCTCTGGGTTTTAGAAAGTTCCCTAGGGCAGGGGAAGCACCGGCCTAGGAGCCAGGAGACCAGAGACAGGGATGTGGCTGCAGTGGTCCAAGCAAGGATGGGGAGGCCTGCCTAGGGTTGGTGAACAGGAGGTGTTGGAAGGTGGTGGCCGAGCGGAATCCCAGGGATGGGAGTGAGGGACGAGTCCAGAACCGTGCCCGGGTTCCAGGCACTGGAGGAGAGTGGAGGGCAGTGGGCATTGGGGTAGATGATACGGCAGCACTGGACATGGTGAGTGTGAACCTGGGGGTGATGCCCAGGAGGCTATTGAAGACGAAGTCTGGAGCTTTCTAGAGAGAGTGCTTTGGGGGCATCAGACCATTGGCAGTCTCTGAAACCCTGGGAGGTGTTTATCCAATTTGTCTTGGTCTTGATGTCTTTGTGTCAGCCCTGGCCCTTGTCTTGTCTCTCTAGTCACCCCCTAGCCCTCCCTCTTCTCCAGGCCCACCCACCCTCTGCCTCTCTCAGCTCTCCCTCCTCTGTCTGGCTCCCCCGCCCCACCCCCCCAGGCTGGAGTGGAGTGGCAGGAGCTCCAGCCCAGGAGGGCAACTTCTGAGATGTCAGAGCAGGATGCTCCTCACTGCTGCAGAGCTGGGGCCTGCCGGCCTGGAGCCCGAGGGGTGTGCTTGGGGTCAGGGAGGCTGCTGGAGACCGGGGGAGGGAAGGGAGAAGGAGGCAGAACGGCTGTGAGTCACTCAGCGCCGGATGGAGAGCAGCCGAGGGCCCAGCGTGGGCAGCTGGAGCTGACTCAGGAGCCCTGTCCAGGGCAGGCATGGCAGCACGTCCGCTCTCCACGGTCTCAAGGGGACCCCACTTTGGGAGAGAAGATGATTTGTAGGTATTGGTGCCAGATCGCCTTCCCTTCAGAAGAGAGGGCCACAGGGCTGGGCTGATCATTGTGCAGGTGGGAATGCTGAGCTAGAAGGTGGGGGAAGGAGCCTCTGCACTGGGCCCATGCCACACATGCTCTCTTTGTCCGTCTAGCTCCCCTCACTCCAGACACAGCCGGCCCCAACAGACCCAGCCCCAGGGACAGTCCTCAGCTGGCCAGGTGCTTGCTCACCTGCGATGCCTTGGCTCCTCCACAGAGCAGAGCCAGGTTCTTGGGGAACAGCCTTGGGTGGACTGTGGCTCATACTGGGTTCCGGGTTGGTTCCCTCACTTCACTTTTTTGAGCCACCATTTACAAATGGGCATAATCTTCCCTCCTCCCAGGTAGTTGGGAGGATGGAATTAAATGAATTTGTAAAGCTCTTAGCACAGAGCCTGGCACGTCATTAACATTTGCTGAATGGATGAATGAATGAACAGTCGGAGGTACTCAAGGGACGGCTCCATTTTCTCCCGCTTCCTTTCTTGTTCACTCAGGTTACCTGGTGGAACTGCTCAAGCCCTCTCCTTCCTCCAGCCAGTCCGGGCCTTTTCCAGGCCCCAGACTCATGCCAGCACATCTGCCAGGAGCTCTTCCCCCTCCTTTTCTTCTGAGCGCCATCTTCTCTTCCTTTTATCCTGTAGGACGTCACTTAGCTGCTCCGCCTTGTAGCTTGTCCTGGCTTCCCTCTTCCCCTGCTCCTCCTGCCCCAGCAGAGGTCATTGCCTTTCAGCCTGAGGGCGCAGGGGCCCTCTGGTCTCCTCTGGTCCCACTCGCAGCATGGTCAGGTGATGTGGAGCATTTCCAAGCTGACTCGGCATCAGCATGGGCAGCTTCAGGCCCCAGCTCAGCTCAGCCCAAGACTTGCAGGTCCAGGGAATGAGGACCTCTGGATTCTGGACAACACTCTCAACTCAGGGGGAAAAAAGTATAGTTTCTATGCCTTGTATAAACTGTGTTGATAACAAGAATCCAAAAATGAAAAATCACCCGAAGCCTCGATTCCTGAGTAAAACTTTTCCTTGGTTCCTCCCAAGTCTCATTCAAAGGTGTAGATAATTTATACATAGTTTAGGCCTTGGCACAAATATGTATCCTCTTTTGTTCATTTAACATTGCATCTGTAAAAGTTTCTAATATTGCTACAGAATTATTAATTCACGAACATTTCCGGCAGCTGCTTCCTGCCTGTCCTATTCTAGGTTCTGAGGGTTCAGAGCCAGCCTTGCCCTGGGGAGCCCAAGTTCTCAGTAGCTGGACAGTTGTCATCCAGGTGATGTGTCTTAACCCATCCGGGCCCAGCTGTGGGTGGTGTTCCAGGTCGTTCTCAATATATTTTGCTAATTATAAATGCAATGACATAGTCATGAATATTATAACAGCTTTTTGGTGTGTTTTTTCCTGAGTATAAATTTCTGGTCCTGGGGTTCCAGGAACTGAATGGAAAGACATTTTTCTTTTCTTAAAGATTTTATTTATTTGACAGAGAGAGAGGGAGAGAGCACAAGCAGGGGGAGCGGCAGGCAGAAGGAGAGGGAGAAGCAGGCTCCTTGGGATCATGGCCTGAGCCGAAGGCTGACACTTAACCCACTGAGCCACCCAGGTGCCCCTGAAAGACATTTTTATGATTTTAAAAATATTTGCCAAATTGTTTTTTGGAATAATGGAATCAATTTTTGCTGTCATTAA
Organism: Neomonachus schauinslandi; assembly: GCF_002201575.2. Taxonomy (NCBI): domain Eukaryota; kingdom Metazoa; phylum Chordata; class Mammalia; order Carnivora; family Phocidae; genus Neomonachus; species Neomonachus schauinslandi. Next base: position 52,798,006 of record NC_058413.1, on the reverse strand, counting down.
CTGTATAACAGTTTTACCATATCCTCACAAGCAGTGGGTATTTTCTATATTTTTGCTAATTTACTAAATATAAATTGGCACCTCAGTACAATTTAAATTTACTTTAACTATCAGAACTATTAAAGATCTTTCAGCAAGTCCCAGAATCTTCCCTGAAGCCTGTCTCTGACCCCCTCTACCCCTACACTGCATTTCAGGCAAGGGTGATGGCAGGAGTCATCAGCCTCAAGTGCCATAGAGATTTTTACGAGTCCAGGAGGTTTCCACGATGACTCTTCCTTCTGATTCCACAGAAGCACTAAGGACCACCAGCCATGGCTCCTGCACTCTGAAAGTCAGAGGAAGCCTACACAGGCACAACCTCTTTGTTGGCTCATCTGCCCACCCTTCCATTCAGAAACAGTTCTTTACTAAACTGTGCCAGATACAGGGGACGCCACGATGAACAAGGGGGCCATAGCGCCGTGGGCCAGTCAGTGCTTTGCAGCGTGTGTTGACGGAGGGAGGCCTGGGGGTGGAGGAGACAAGAAAGAGGCCCCCAGGCCAACCTGAAGGATTTAAGGACTGGGAGGGTTTCAGCCGGCCGAGGTTCAGAAACAAAATAGGGAAGGAGCCAGGGAAGGAAAGTCTGGGGAAAGCAGGACTGATCAGACCTCTCTCCTCCTGCACCCCTCTCCCCACTTTCTCTGACCCCTTGTGTCAGTGCCCTTGAGCTATTCTTGAGATCTGGGGGGCTTTGGAGGAAGGTCTTAGAAGTCTCCATTCTGGGAGCCCCAGAAACCCAGAGGCAAGGGTAGGTGCTCCATCTGCTTAGCTCAGTGCTGGCCTCTTGGGGCCTTTGGGAGAGACAGTGGGGGGCCCTGGGAGGGGACCCAGAGCAGAGAGGGTAGAAGGGCTGCTGAAGCTGAGCCTCTCACATGCCATATGCCCCAGGCCAGTCTGCATCTCTCAGCGCCGGGGCTGACATGGAATTGGCAAGTGCCTGGCGATGGGGGCCGTGGGGGCCGTCGGGGGGGGGGCTGGCGCATTTGTGTGGGGGTCCTAGTGGAAGAGGGCCACCCACCCCACTCTCTATCCATCCACCCTGTGGAGGGATCTGGGGCATTTTTGGTTTTTTAACTTTGTTCCCTGGCCCTGTATATCCTGCCCTTTGGGGATTAGCAAGAAGGTGCTCCCGTCAGCAGGGCCTGAGAAGTCCGGGGAAGCTGCCGGGGCTTGGGGCTGGAGGAAGGGCAGCTGTGGCCCGGGCTTTATGTACAAGACTCATTTAATCCTCACAGCTCCACTCTGAGGGGCAGATTCTCCCTGTTTGACAGATGAAGATACGGGGACTCAGAGCTGAAGTCCTTTGCCCAAGCCATAGCCAGAAAGGATCTGCTGAGTAATCTGTGAGCTGTGGGGCCTGGCTGGGCCTGGCTGGGTCTGGCGGGGCAGCGCGATGGCCGAAACCTTCTCAGGGCATCTTCCAGATGCAGGGCTCCAGGGCTAAGATTTGGAAGAGGCTCTGTCTTTGAGCTCAGTGAGGTCTGAGGATGGAGTGTGGAACTTGTTCCGAGGAAGAATGTATGAGCTTTGCCTTTCCTGGTCAGCAAGCCGTCTGAATCCAGTGAGCTCTGCATAATAGCCATCAGTTAACTAAGACAGTCTCCAGTTGCCTGAGTGGTGTTTGGGCTGGGCCAGTCCTGCCCCTTGATGACAGTAGCAGAAAGTCTTGACACTTTGGGGTCAGGCACAACCAGGTGCTGGTTCTCTGCTTCACCACTGTTAGCCTTGAGGCCTTGGTCAATCCTTGTAATTCTCTGGGCCTCAGTTTCTGCATCTGTAAGATGGGGATGATGATACCCACTGGGGAGTTGGGAGGATCAGAGATAGTGTTTATAGAGGATGCATGCAGTTGGGGCCCCTGACAACTGGCAGAGGCAGTTGGAGCTAAATGTCAGCCCCTGTTGGGTCCATGGCCCAGGTGCTCCACAGAGGTCTCCTTTGTGATGATGATTTAGGTAGTGGTTTTGAGCCATTAATGCATGGTAATGGTTATTGAGGTTGTGGCTGTGGTTCAGGGCTATGATTGATTTGATACTGAGTGCCCCACCCGCAGTCAGGAGCACTTCCCTTTGATTTGAATATGGTTCTGTTGGGAAAAGATGATTTGCGTTTACAGTTACTCCTCTTACACTGTCTGCTAAAATGCAGCATGGTAAGCAGTCAGGACAGCCTGTGGGATGTTACAGAGCCCACACGAACCCCTTACCTTCTCTGGGCCTCGCCTTTCCCAGTGGTAACTGAAGAGTGGTGGAGGAAGAGATCATCTCCCGGGTCCCTAGCTAGACCTTTGGGATAATCCGTGTGCCCCAGATATCCTACGGGCAAGGATACCGGAGACCTGCTGTGTGAAGTCTCAGCATGAGGGCCAAACTTGGGTCCACCTGTCTGTCAGTTTGCATGTTACGGCCCTGGCCTTCGGCCCTCATGGCCACATGGCAGCCCCGTGGAGGTGACCTGACTTCTTTTCCCCTGTCTGGGGTCAGCTATCTCCCTGGGTCTTGGGAGATACTGCAGCCCTTCTCCCTACCACTTCCCTCCCTCCCGTGGAGATTCTTCCTTCTCTAAAGCGGAGCCCTGGGAAGGCCTCCAGAGACGCACAGGGCAAGGGGTGGGAGAGAAGGGAGGGGCAGAGTGAGACACAGCTTGGCACCCAGTGGTCCCTCTGTTGAAACACCCTCTCCCCCCTTGTGGCACTTCTCCTCCTTTTCCTTTTAGGCTTCGTTGCTCTCTGCTCCCACAGTCACCATGCCCCTGTTCCCCACCCCGACTCATTCTCTCCTGGGATTTTGTGTCCTTGTCCCTCTTGCCACCTGTTCACTGGGGCTCCTGGTTCACTTCTGAGGCCCTACTGCCCAGTTGCAGGCCTGGCACACAGCAGACTCCAGAAAGTGGTGAATGGATGGATGGACAGATGGGCAGGGCGAAGATGAGGCAAGAGGAGCACCCAGGGCACACATATGAGGTCGCACATGCACATGGGACCTGGTCCTGTCCTGTAGAAGGGTAAATGACTGCTTACGGAAGCCTGCTGAAGTCAGAGCTGCTACTGTTTTTTGAGTATTTACTATATGCCAGGCATATCACATGCATTATCTCATTTAATTTGATCACAACATCTCCATGAGATAGGTACTATTATTACCCTCCCTTTTCATGCACAGAAACAGACTTGGAAGTTTGTGCCCAAGGGGAGGAACTGGAATTGGAAGCTGGGAGTGCCAGACTCAAACCTGCAAGAGTCTTCCCTGAAGGCCTTCCTCACTTGCCCAGTCCCTTCTGACCGTGGCTCTACGGGACTGAGGGTGTGCGGGTCCCAAGGGTTCTGAGCACTCTGCTTTCTACCTCCTGGGGCTGGAGAGAAGGGAGTGCGGGGGACACAGTCTGTGGTTTCTCCAGTGTCACCTGCTCCCTCTGGGCCTCAGTTTGCTCGGCTGCACGTCAGCTTCCCTGCTGTAACCAGGCCCCGGGGGGTTCTGCAGCTCTGCATGGCTCCTTCACAGAGCAGCCAGGAGCAGCCCCCCTCCGGTTCGGGTTTGCAGGGGGTGCTCCCAGACGGCCACCCAAGTGACTGACTTGCCCAGGGCCCAATGGCTGTGGGTTCCTGTCACAGGCCTTAGTCCCCCCCGCCGCCCCCCTGGCCCAGGTGCTCTCCAGTGACTCACCCCTACCCCCACCATCCCTCCTGAAGCTCTTAGAATTACACCTCGCACATGTGGTGGCCGCCGCTGTGGGCCCGATGGGGCTGGATGTAATTTACCCTTCTTGGCTCAGCTGCGCTGCCTCCTGGAGGCTGTGGAAGGAGCACTGCCAGGAGCCAGGCGGGCTGAAGACACCCACGGTCCCTATCCACTGTCTTCTCCGGACCAGCCCCCCAGCCTGCCTGCTTTTTCACTCGCAGCGCCCCCGCCCCCGCCAGGCCTGAAACCACTGCAGCCCTGGGCCGAGGGAAAATGGGCAGTGTCTGGGCAGCATGGGTCCCCTCTCAGTGTGCACCCACCCCCAGCCGCGAGTGCACCTGGGCTCTGGGGACGCTGAGCCTGGCCAGGGGGAGGAGGCGGTCCCAGGTAGGATTCTAATCTAAGAGCAGAGTCCTGCTGTCACTGCCCCCTCCACACACTCACGGCCCCGGAGAACACCTCTGAGGCCTTGCAAAGCCACATCAGCTTCCAAACTTGGCTTTAGTCAGAGAAGTTCTGTTTCCTCAGAGACCACCCTGGAGTGCTCCTTGATGGCTAAGGGTACAGGAAAAGCGGGTTTCGGATCCCTGCTCCGCGGCTTCCTCTGCTGTGCGATTCTGGCAGGTTGCTGCAGCTCCTGGGTGTCGGTCTCCTACTTTGCAGTGCGGGAGGGATGCCAGCTCATAATTTGGGGTGAAGCGCGAGTGTGCGTTGAATGTCTGCTGCAGCATCCAGACCTCCACGTGACTGCTCGGTAGAGGTTGTCCCCATGCTCCTGCTGCTGCCAGTCTGACCTCGGTGCCTTCTCCAACGCCTTTCTCTCCGTCCCACGCCCCGCCCATCACTTCGCTCACTCGCTCACCCATGGGTTCACTCATGCGTCCTTAGTCTCCTTCAGTCGCACGGAGTTTGATGCTGAGTGCCCCACCCGCAGTCAGGAACACTTCCTTGCCCTTCACCACCCTGACACTCAGCAGGCGGGACTTTTGTAAAAGTCCCTTATTTGGGGTTTGTCTGATTTTCCTAATGATTCGATTTCGGTTATGCATCTTTGGCAGAAAGGTCACATAAGTGCTGCCTGTATTCTCTTCATTGCGTCCTATCAGGTGACACCCAGTGGTAACTTGTCTCGTCCCTAATGACGTTCGCTGTGATCACTTGATTCAGGAGGTGTCTGCCATGCTTCTCTACAATGAAGTTACTCATTTTTCCCTTTGTAATTAATAAGTATTTGATGGGAAGTTACTTTGAAGCTATGTAAATACCCTATTCCTCATCAAACATTAATTTATCTATTCATACCTGTATATACTTTGGTTTCCTATTTTATTCCATGGAATATAATCTGTCGTTATCACTATTTTAATACACGGGTTGTCCCAGCTTTAGCCTGTGGTAGGTAGCCAACCTAGTTTGTCTGGGACTGAGGGGTTTCCCAGGATGTGACATTTTCGATGCTAAAACTGGCAAAGGGGGCGCCTGGGTGGCTCAGTCATTAAGCGTCTGCCTTTGGCTCAGGTGAGGATCTCAGGGTCCTGGGATCAAGCCCAGCATCGGGCTCCCTGCTCGGTGGGGAAGCCTGCTTCTCCCTCTCCCACTCCCCCTGCTTATGTTCCCTCTCTCACTGTGTTGTGTCTCTCTCTGTCAAATAAATAAATAAAATCTTAAAAAAAAAAAACTGGCAAAGCCTTGGGCAAACCCTGACAAGTCGCTCCCTGAACCCGTGGGGAGCCCTTCATGCTGGATCCTGTGTCTGCTGCACAAGGTCCCTGTCATTCTGTGAGTACATCCTTACTTGCTGGCTCAAGAGGCTCCAGGTTCATCTTATCTGACCCAGCCCTAGAATCACGCATTTCTCCAAGAAGACCTGGAACCAGCACCTTTTGAGTGTTAGCCTACACCACACCAGGGGGACTGGGGCAGACGGAACTCAGCTTGCCTACACGCCTCACTCTTGTCTGCCTCTGTGCCTGTTTCCTGGCTCTTTTCTCTTCCAGGCCCCTTGGCAGACACCTGCCTTCCAGACAGCTTCTCCTGCAGCCCGATGCCTCCCTCCACCTTGCAGAGCTGACCTCCTCCTTTGTGCCCTCACCGGGCAGTTTGGAGTACCTCTCCATTGTCAAGGTGATCTCCTCCCTCAACTGGAAGCCTCTCTAGCACAGGCCTGAGTCAACTCTGATTCTTCTGTGCTCTGTACAGGGCTGGAATTGGGGGCTGTTAGTTAAATGATTGGATCTAGAGTCATACCCCTTCATCGAGCAGAAAAGCAGAGAGGGAGGGTAACATTTCAGGGTCACACAGTGAATCTTTGCAGTCTGGAGTCTGTCCTTGAACTAACTAACTTTCTTTCTTTCTCTCTCTCTTTCTCTCTCTCTTTCTTCCTTCCTTCCTCTTTCTTCCTTCCTTTCTCTTTCTTTCTTTTCTTTCTTTCTTTCTTTTCTTTCTTTCTTTTCTTTCTTTCTTTCTTTTCTTTCTTTCTTTCTTTCTTTCTTTCTTTCTTTCTTTCTTTCTTTCTTTCTTTCTTTCTTTTCTTTCTTTCTTTCTTTTCTTTCTTTCTTTCTTTTGTGTTTTAGACCTTTCTTTGACAATCAACAGTTCTCATCCACATTAACTGTCTGTAGACTTTTGAAAGTGGTGACAGGTACGTGGGTAACCAAGGTATGGAGCTTGTTTGGTGAAACTTCATCCTTGTTCTGTTTCTGGACAACTGCACACGGATACCGTGGAATATTCCTTATTCCCTTGGCCCAGACAGCTTTGTTGAGCCTGCTGTCAATGTGCACATCTGGAGTTCCCATCTCCTTCATGGCAAATTTCTGGATCTCTTTGGGTGCCTGAGGGGCACGCTTCTTGAAACCCACTCCGTGGATGCTCTTGTGAATGTTGATGGTGTGTTCTCTGGTCATTATGTTGTTGATGGCAGAATGGCCCTTCATCTTCTCACCACCCGTCTTTGCGGGAGCCATTCTGCCAGGCTGGAAAGCGAACTTTGGTTTCCTTAATTCTAAAATGGGGCTAATACCTCGGGGCCTTTCTGTGAGAACAAAATGTGGTAATGTGTATAAAACACTTAGAATAGTGCCTGGAGGAAAAAAAAGGAAGACTGTCTCCTCTGCTGGTGGCTGGAGGAAGAAGGGGGTGGAGAGGAGAAGCCAAAACAAAACAAAAAAAAAGGGTAGTACCTGGCATCTGGTGAGTGTACCTCTCAGTATCTCTGGGGGCCTTTCTACTTAAATCTTCATTATTGTAGAAGCAGTACTATACATTTTAGAAAACTAGAAATACAGCAAAAAGAAAACCATTATATTCTCATCATCTAGAGATTGCCGCTGTTGCTGCCACTTTAGTGATTGTTCTTCCCGAGGCTTTTCTGTGCATATATTTCCCCCCAATGAGCTTATACTGTGCGTTCCCTTTTGTAACCTGCTTTTCTTCAGGCAGCAATCCACCACTTTGTTTCAGCAAATTTCAGCATATCTAATACTCAGATGATACTCACATTTCTCCAGTCATCTCAAAGATAGCCTTTATAGCTGTTTTGTCCATGCCGGTGTTCAATCCAGGACCACACCTTCTATCTGGTTCTTGTGTCCTGCCAGTCTAGCCCAGGCCCTCCCTTAGGACATTGATCTGTAGAAGAGACTGGACCAGTAGCCATGGAGAATGCCTCACCATCTGCCTTTGGTTGTATTCTTGTGAAATTTAGCTTGTTCTCTGTCCTCTGTATTTTCTGTAAAGTGAAGTATATCCAGGGCTTGATGAGTTCACTGGTGCCTAGAATCCCCAATAGGTAGTGATGTGCCCTTCCTGTGGCCTTTCCTCACCATTAGTGGTGCCAAGGCCTAACACAAGATTAGAGGAAAGGCAATGTGACTCTCCCTCATATGGTTGCATAGATCTCCTTTTTTAGAAACATGGGTGGCTCCCTTGGCACCATCTGAATGCCCAGTTCTGGGAGACCTTTTTAAACTATACAAGCAAACTCGTCCAGTTGCTGAGGGGAACTTGGTCCTGGGGTTTTGGGCTTTGGGGTGAAAAAAAAGCACAGAACAAGGACATGAATTAAGTTTCATCTTGCTGAGTGCAAACTTAACAAAACATAGTTCTGTTTTTACAGACATATGATCTGGGTTAAATCCCAGCTCTGCTGCTTACCAGCTGGGCAACCTCGGGCAAGTTACTTAACCTCTCTCGGCCTCAAGTTCCTCCTTGGATTTCTTGTCTGACAGAGTTGTTTTGAGGGCTAAATAAAAAAAGTATCCTTGGCTCTTTTCTCCTGTAGATGGAAAGCTCTTCAAGGACAAGGCTAAAAATTGTAAGAAATCCAAAGATGTTTGGGGCACCTGGGTGGCTCAGTCAGTTAAGCATCCGACTCTTGCTTTCAGCTCAGGTCGGGATCTCAGGGTCCTGGGATCGAGCTGCACCCTGTGTCTGGCTCTGTGCTCAGTGCAAAGTCTGTCCCTCTCCCTCCCCTTCTTCTCCTCCCTGCCACCCCGTACTCGCTCTCTGTCTCTCAAATAAATAAATAAAATCTTTTTTTTTTTAAAGATTTTATTTATTTGAGACAGAATGAGAGAGAGAGAGAGCTCATGAGAGGGGGGAGGGTCAGAGGGAGAAGCAGGTTCCCCGCCGAGCAGGGAGCCCGATGCGGGACTCGATCCCGGGACTCCAGGATCATGACCTGAGCCGAAGGCAGTCGCTTAACCGACTGAGCCACCCAGGCGCCCCTAAATAAATAAAATCTTAAAAAAAAAAATCCAGAGACGCCTGGGTGGCTCAGTCGGTTAAGCATCTGCCTTTGGCTCAGGTCATGATCTCAGGGTCCTGGGATTGAGTCCCATGTTGGGCTCTCTGCTCAGCGGGGAGCCTGCTTCTCCCTCTGCCTGCCACTCCCCCTGCTTGTGTGCTCTCTCTCTCTGTCAAATAAATAAATAAAATCTTTTAAAAAAATCCAAAGATGTTTGTTGGATAAAAAAAAAAGAGCACAGATGATACGGTAGGTGATGAGTATCATGGATGAGAAAAATCATCCATTTAGGCATTTGTTTATTTATGCTTTCAATTCTTTTTTTTTTTAAGATTTTATTTATTTATTTGACAGAGAGAGAGACAGAGAGAGCACAAGCAGGGGGAGCAGTAGAGGGAGAGGGAGAAGCAGGCTCCCCACTGAGTAGAGAGCCTGACATGGGGCTCGATCCCAGGACCCTAGGATCATGACCTGAGCCGAAGGCAGATGCTTAACCGACTGAGCCACCCAGGCGTCCCTATGCTTTCAATTCTTTTAACATGTACCCATTCCAGGTTCTGTGTACCTCCATCCATGAAGTTCAGGGGTCTGGGAAGGTGCAGAGAGATTTTAGTGTATGGGAGTCCAGAAGGTCTGGCCTGGTCATTCAAGAAGGCTTCCTGGAGAAGGAGACCGGGACGGAAGGGGATGTTTGGGGGAGACTGAGACGGAAGGGGAGGTCTGGGGGAGACTGAGCAGGGGGAGATGGCCTCTGGATACAGAGCTGTCTGTCTCCTGGCACAGGTGGCTGCTGTGAGGGCTGGACAGGGCTTGTGGCAAGAGGTAAGCCCATGCTGGCTTCAGAGGTTGCTGTTCTTCTCTGTTCTCCTCCTCCTTCTCCCCTTCTTGCCTGTCCCCCCTGGGGTCTCCTGGCCAGGGCTTGGAGCCTTGTGTGACCCCGACCACCCCTGTGTCTGTCTGCAGTGCCGGATGGAGTGCCGAGATGTGCCAGCTGAGACACTCTATGACGTGCTACATGACATTGAATATCGAAAGAAGTGGGACAGCAACGTCATTGAGACTTTCGACATCGCCCGCTTGACAGTCAACGCCGACGTGGGCTATTACTCTTGTGAGCAGGCTCAAGCACATGGTGCCAGCCAGGCCTCCAGCTCACAGCCTCTTTCTGCCACCTGCCCGCCTTGCGGTCACTCCCGTGGCCAGGCTGCTCAGACACCTGAGTGCTGAGATGCAGGGCCGCCCTCTGTGACAGCCTCGCCCGTTCCCAGACACTTGGGCACACACACGTGCACACTCACAAACACACAGACACTCCCGTGTTCATGTATACACACTCCACACCCGTGTACACAGTCACGTACGCAGCCCACGGCCACGTGCCACATGCTCACAGTCACACATTTTCAGATACACACACTCACAATATTATGGTTCTCCCACATACTCACGTTCACATAGACAAACAGCCAGGCCAGCAAGGGAAGGGCCGTGTGAGGTGGTGAGCAGAAATGGCCCGAGACGAGAGGCGAGAGGGTTCTGCTCTGTCCCTTTCCTAGTCTCAGCTCTGGGACTGTGGGCTGGGAGGTGGAGGGGTACCCATTTGGATCAGGGAGAATTGGCAGTTAACTAGGCATCTCTGTGTCCTGGGCCTCAGCTGTGCCCTCCCTTGCAGGTAGTCAGGCCAGTGGCCTGGCTGAACTGTCCCTTGCACTCCACAGGGAGGTGTCCAAAGCCCCTGAAGAACCGTGATGTCATCACCCTCCGCTCCTGGCTCCCCATGGGCACTGATTACATCATTATGAACTACTCAGTCAAACATCCCGTGAGTCTCCCTGCCTCCCCTGCTGGGTGGGCAGGGGAAAGTGCCAGGTACGACCGGGCCCGCAGGCCTGGCCCAGGAAGAGGCCTCTGGCTGCCATCATGACTTTCATGTGACTTCAGCCTGGGCATGACGCTCTCTGGCCCTCAGTTTCCTTCCTGTATAGTGAGAATAATGGCTCTTGTCTCCCTGCTGAGCTCTCAGGCAGATGGGAAGAGGGTGATGAGGGCCATCACTGTGGGCGAGTGCGATGGGCTGGCTGGGAAAGTGGGTGCGAGGGGTGAGAGGCAGGCTTCTCTGACCCTCCCTGAGGCTGGGCCGCCTTGCTCTCCATGGCAGGCAGGACAGGCAGGTACAGCTGGCCTGGGCAAAGATGAGTGTGTGTGTGTGTGTGTGTGTGTGTGTGTGTGTGTGTGTGTGTGTGGGAGTGCCCATGTATGTGCTCATGACCCCAGACTGGGGGCTTTCCTGAGGAGAACGGGGTGACCTAGCCTGAGTCCTCCCTTTCTCCTCACCCCTGCATCAGGCCTGGCCTGGAGTGGATGCCAGGGGGTTTGAACTAACTAATTCTGTGTGTGTGTGTGTGTGTGTGTGTTTACTCACAAAGACACTTCTTTTGTCCCAACCCTGAGTCTCACCTCCCTTTGCCTTCCATCCCCAGAAATACCCGCCTCGGAAAGACTTGGTCCGAGCTGTGTCCATCCAGACGGGCTACCTCATCCAGAGCACGGGGCCCAAGAGCTGCGTCATCACCTACCTGGCCCAGGTGGACCCCAAAGGTGAGGGCTTGGCCCTGGCAGCCCATCATGGGATCCTTTCCTATACCACAGGGGATGCGACCAGATCAGTAGGCCAGGGATCTGCTTTTGATCCCTAATTTTGATTAGGGATCAAAAAGGGCCTCTATTAGGAGCTGTTTTGTATTTTGGGGCATCTCCATCCAAAATATCATTTGAACCAAGGTTTGAGACTTTATAATGGTTTGAAAAGCAAAGGCCAAGGTGGTAGACGTTGCTCCATGATAAAGCTTGGAGCTCTTTTCCTGGACTCCCGCACCCCCAGGCTCTGACTTGCTTCCCGCTCACTGGCTACTCTCACTCCATCTGTCTTGCTGGCTCCTATCATCTGCCCATCCTGGAGGCCTGAGCCTCCTTGGGAGGGCTCAGCTATTCCCAAGGCTTCTGTGGCCAGCTGACGTGCATCTCTGCTGGGATCCAGATCCCTGTGGCCATTGGCCTCCTGGACTCGTCCCTCAAGATGTCTTTCCAGGACCTGAGACTCACTGTGTCCAGTGCTGAACTATCTCCCCTTCTAGGTTGTGCCTTCTCCTAAGCCTCCAACCCCCAGTCACCCATGCCAAGAACCTGGGGGTTGACTGGGGTGCCCTCTGCTCAGCTCCCAAATCTGGCCACCCATTCTTATTGATCCTACCTCCTAAATAGCTCCTGAATCTGTCCTTTCTCTCCATACTCAGCCACCTTGTCTGTCCTTACAGCTACCAAGGGACTTTTCCAAAACATGCCTTTCCTCATGACTCTCTTCTGATTAAAATTCTTCTCTGGCTGTTGCATTCAGAGTAAAGTCTAAGCCCCCTCCCCAGCTTTCCCAGTGCCTCCTCATACCTTACATGGTCCCACCTCCCTGTCTAGGCAGCACTTTCCCTCAGCCTCGAAACACCTCTCCTTCCTCACTCATGCCCCTAGGGCTGCTTCAGATGTCACCTCCTTTGTCTCCAATACCAAAGTCACCGATACCCAGAGTCACCACCAGCTCCCTGCTTGGCAGGCTCATTCCCCTCTAGCAGAGCCCTTGGCCCCAGTTGGGCCCCAGACAGTGAGCTGCTCTTTGGGTCCCTGGGACTGTCCCAGAGTAGGTATCATGGAGTGGATGTGGAGTGAGTGAGTGAATGGGTGACTGTCTAGAGGGTGGGTAAGCCCTGAACATCTTTGCCTGGGTATGCCCCGGCCCCACTGGGGGTCCAGTGACCCAGGCCCAGGGCCCTCTAGGACCTCACTGACTGTTGGGAGGCAGAGTAGACACTTGGGAATGAGAAAGGGTGGGCAGGTGGGCTGTGGATTCCAGGTCAGGCCAGGGTGGGGTACTCAGCCAAGAGGCCTATGTAGCAGGCCCCTGGGGCAGGGGGCGTGGAAAGATGGGTAGATGAGGGGCTGAGCATCAAGGCCATTCACAGGTTGGGTATGAGAAGGGGGATGTCAGTGGAGGGGAGGTGGCAGGCGGGAGCTGGGTGGGTCATGATTTCAACCTACTTGTAGCCTGTGGTCACCTAGGACCCTGTGGTTTTCTTCCATGCAGTCCTCTGGGGGTCAGCAGAGGGACAGGAGGGGTGTAGGGGGTGGGTTTGGGGGGACACAACAGAATTGAGCCTGGAGACCTTGGGCTGAGGTGGAAAGAGAAAGTGAGGATGATGTAGTCTTATAGGACTTGCCTCACAGCCTCCCCCCCCCACACTCCCGGGGGGAAGAGGGTAGTCTCTTTGGAAGCCCCAGGCTGGAAGGAGCGGGCTGGTATGTATGTTTGGTGGGGGCTGGGTCCCTGAGGCGGCTGCTTTCCTTCTCTCCTCATTACCCTTCCCTGCTCTCATAGGCTCCTTACCCAAGTGGGTAGTGAATAAATCTTCTCAGTTCCTGGCTCCCAAGGTGAGTGGCCTTGGGACTTTGGGGTATGGAAGCTGGGGGAGAGGGTTCGGATGAGGGGGTGGGTCAGGGATGGAGACTGGGAGTCAGGGGGCGGAGTCAGGGCTGAGGGGCGGAGTCATGAAATAGGCCAGAGTCAGGATCCCGGGAGCCGGGGACTGAGACGCTGGAGGGCGCAGGCCGGGACGTGGCGAAGACTCAGTCCCCGTCCGCGTCCACCCCTCACTCGGCTGTGCGGCGGCCCCGCAGGCCATGAAGAAGATGTACAAGGCGTGCGTCAAGTACCCTGAATGGAAGCAGAAGCATCAGCCGCACTTCAAGCCGTGGCTCCACCCAGAGCAGAGCCCCTTGCCGAGCCTGGCGCTGTCGGAGCTCTCCGTGCAGCACGCGGACTCGCTGGAGAACATCGATGAGAGCGCGGTGACAGAGAGCCGGGAGGAGCGCCTGGGTGGCGCAGGCGGCGAGGGCAGCGACGATGACACCTCGCTCACCTGAGCGCGGCACCACCGCAGGGACCAAGACAAGATGGAGTGGGGCCAGGGGTGGCGGATCCTCCCGCGCTTTCTCCCCTCCCCCACCCCCTGTGCCTCTTAGGGACGCTGGGCTCGGGCCCAGGCTGGTGCGGCGGCCTGGCTGGACGCAGCCCCAATAAAGGATCCCACAGCCTCAGCCGGCTCGTCGCTGTGCCTGCTTCCCACCTCCCTGGGGCATGACCGCCACTCGCCGCTGCCCTTAATCCCCATCTCCTAGAGTTCATTTTGTTAATTTCATTATTGATCACCTGGCCTTTGCCCCTTTAGGCAACCCCTCATTTCCCCATGTGTAGCTGGTGGGGGGGGGGGTATGTCAGGTTATCTCATCCCTGCCTCCTGCCCATAGTGTGTTCTCTTCTCCTGTGTCTATTCATTAGTTCCCTCATCCATTCACCCGTCCTTGTTGCCTGTTCCTTCTGCCGTTTGCTCCAGGCTCTTTGGCCATCTTTCACTGCTCTAAGAGAAGAAGTAGGTCTGGCCAGAGGCCTCGGGTCAGGGGTCAGAGGGTGAGGTTCTACCATGTGAGTACAAGCTGCAGAAGTGGAGGGTCTGAATGTCTCCAGTCATCATGGAAGGAAGGGGGCGAGGTTCCTGGGTCTCAGACCACATGGCTGTGGGCCTCAGAATGAAGACTGGGGACAGCATGTTCTGGAGGAGGAAGGTTGGGGGTTGCAATGAGGGTCATCAGACTCCAGTGCAGTGGAGGGACCAGGTCCTGTGATTCGAGACTTCCCTAGGTCACTTTGAAGACCTCAGGCCTGTGTTAACAGAAAAGGTTGGGCTCCCAGTCCTTTGCAAGTGATCAGATGCCAGTCCCCTGGTACTGTGTTCCACCTGGCTGTTTTGAAGTCTAGGCTTTGAGATCTAGAGGGGTGCCTGAATCTCCCTTGTTCTCGGTGACCTCCAGGTACCCTCTGCTGCCTGAGGGACACCCCTGCTATCAGACTGGGAGGAGGAGGGCTCTGTGCTCTGCCCCTCTAGTGTTTTTGCACCCCATATGAATTTGGGGCTGGGAAGTGCTCTCCAAGGTTTGGCCCTGTCCTCCCCTCCTGGAAAGTGACTTGCCTTAGCCTTATCAGGAAGATATAGCCTACTTGGAGTTGACTCTTTTCTAGAGGGGCAAAGTGGATGTCCAGTGGAGTGTAGGCAGGAGATTCTATAACTCACCAAAACTTGGGTTCCAATCCCAGGCTTGCCCAATACTGGCTTTGTAACTTTGGACAAGTCCTGGAACTTCTTGGAGCTTCATATTCTAATCCCTAACCTGGGGTGATGATTTTTGCCTTCAAGGAGAGGTATGAGGATTCAGATAAAAGGAGTAAGTTGCCCAGCACTGGGCCTGGCATGTAGTAGGTGCTCAGATTAATGACTCCTAATCTCAGAGTCAACCCCCATGCCCCATCCTGGTGAGAGCTGTTCTTTCAAATATCTCCATCGGGCATTTGGAGAAATAGAAGCACAGAGAAATTAGGGTCTCTTGACTGGGCTGGTCCCAGAGGTGACAGGGACACAGGACCCAGGAATTCCTGCCAAACCCAGGGCCCTTATCTGTGTATGTGCTGGCAGGATGGGCAGACATCTCCCCAGTCTCAGCCAGTGAAGGTGTCTTGGTGCCAGGACCTCAGGCTGTATGCAGCCTTCTGTCAAGGGATCCTGGAGCCCTTTGGGTAGGACTCTTCCCCACCACCCTGCCCCTGGGGGATGTGGGCCCGGAGAGGGAAGTGGGATATCCTCGGAGAATGAGGTGGGGAAGGACTTCCAGGAGGAGAAGGTTAGGGACCTAGGTCGTCCTGCCTCCAACTGCCTCTTTCCACCCTGGGGGTCTGGGCCCCTGGTGCGGGAGGGGGTTTGGGAGTGTTGTGTGGCTCATTTCCCGCCGCGCCTCCGGGGGGTAGAGTCACCAGGAGAAGGGTGGCAAGAGGCTGGGAGATTCAGGAAGAGATGGAGACTCAGCGGGCGGAGAGGTGGAGGTAGATCTGAACCTCACGAGATAGAGACGGACCTGCCAGCAACGAGAGGGGCTCGGGAGACGCACAGACCGACCGGTCCGCTAGGCGGGCCAGGCCCGCGGACTCAGAGACCGCGACTAGGCGGGGCGGAGCAGGGGGCGGGTCCCTGCCCCTCCGGCCCTCCCCTCCCCGGGGCGTCACGTGGGGCGGGCGGAAGCACCCGGCGGGGTGGGCGCGCCCGGCCTGCGGCCGCGAGTTCTCTACGCCGGCGTGAGTCAGTGACGGCGCCGGGACCCCGGGTCCCCGGGTCCCCGCGTCCCCGCGTCCCCGCGTGGAGTCTTTGCTCAGAACAGGTAAGTGAGGCTGCCGGGACCTCCCCGCCCGCCGCCCCTTCGCCAGGTGTTGACCAGAGTTTCCCCATTTCGCAGAAGGGAACGCCAAGGCCGCGCGCTGGTTGTGCGCCCGGCGCCTACTTCCGCGGGCGTTTCTCCTAGGGTAGTTGTCTGCTCTCTTGTCTGGTGTTGGGGATGAGGGTCATCACCTGAGGATGTGCGGTCGGGCCAGAGTCGGTAGGGAGGAGGGCGAACCGGCGGGTCAGGGGGCTTCCAGCTCTTAGTCCTTTAGCATGAAGGTTCCCAGGAGCCGGAGCCAGCCCGCCCTCGGCCGCCTTGCTTTTCTCATCTGTGAAATGAAGGCTCCCACCTCGTTAACCGCGGAGACCCTTACAGCTCTGCACTTTCGTATGACCCTTTGCCCTGAACCTGGGGCTCCAGTGACCTTGGGCAGACTACTTCCGGTCTCTGTGCCTCAATTCCCCACCAGTAAATGGGGGCATGGCCTCCCAAGAGGCCCTACCTGGCCCAATTGCTGGAAAGAGGAGGTGGTGTGTGTTCACTGAATGGGGTCAAGCCGGGAGTGGGTTGTTGGCACTGGAGAGAGCAGGCTTGGAGTGCAGCCTAGGGGGCATGGGGTGGGCGTTTGGTCCAAGATCTCTAAGGGTGGTTTTTGGTGTTGGGGAACTCTGATCAGGAACGATCACAGTATGGTTTCTGGCATATGCATCTCTCTCCCCCAAAGCTCTTGTGCTGGGGAGCTTTCCTTGATCCCCAGGCTTGGTTGCAGGGAAGGGGCTGGCGCGGGGC
>NC_058413.1:52726231-52781040 GCF_002201575.2 Neomonachus schauinslandi | reverse complement strand
TGCTGCAGAGTGGTACAGATTTGTGGAGGTATTCAGGTAGGATTTGACTGTGTGCTGAGCACCAGGGTCCAGACTGAGGCACCCAGGATGTCTGTCCTTGGAAAGCAGAGCGTGCCCAGGTTAGGGGAGACCTCCCAGCAAGCTCATTACAGGGTAGAAAGATCCCAGCAGAATCTGGAAGACAAGTGCAGACAGGTACTGAGATAGAATCAGGGACTGGGACTCTTGGAGGTCCAGGGAGAAGGAGATGACTGGAATGCGCCTTGGCAGTGAAGTGGCAATTAGCAAGGATAAGGACCCTCCAGAGGACAGCACAGCATGTGCAAAGGCAGGAATTTTCGTGGTATATTTGAGGAGATGGGTATGGCTGGAAGGGGTAGCTGGGGCAGGGTATAGCGAGTTCTCGTCCCCATGTGTCCCATGGCTAGGTGGGGATTGTCCAGACCCTGGCTTGGGGGACCTTGCCTCCTCGTTCACCACTTACTCACAGGAGTCGGGCAAAAGGGGGTCATTCCAGGCACAGTCCTGACAACTGGTGAGGTGGCAGAGGCAACCTGGGGCCCAGATTGCCCCCACGCTTCATCGCCCCAGCCTCACCCCCACCGCCTCTCAGGCTCCAGTCAGGCTTTTCTGTACCTGAAACCTCAGCCCTTTGTGCAGCTTGCTTGTCTTACCCACCCTTCCTCTCCAGAAATTTTCTCCCCATCCAAAAAATATATATATATATATATATATATATATATATATTTATATATATAAAAAAAAAAAATATATATATATATATATATATATATATATATCTTCTAGGTCCTTTGGGACCTCACAGGTGGGTTGCTTATTGCTTCTCCGTGCCTCACCTTTCAGTCCTTCTTAGTGGCACAGCTTGGGAAAGGTCTCCTTGGAGCTCTGTGGGGAAGGGCCTGCAGAGCCCTGGGGATGACTGGGACGTGGGGTAGTCCCTGTGCAGCCATCGAACATGTGACTCTGCAAGTCCCCACACTTCTCAGAGCCTCCATTTCCCCATCTGTAGGATGGGCTGATAACCCCTGGTCTCATGCTCCAGAGAGAGACCACTGGGGCAAGAATTGGGCCTGAGTGTAAATCTTATCCCCTGCAATGACTGTTTGAATGAAGGAACGAGAGAACCTGGAGGGAAGGGGTCAGTTCAGAGGGGTAAGGGGCCTCTGAGGGTCATAGGGGTGAGTGGTGGACTAGCCTAGGACTAAGACTAGGGCATCGGCTAAAGAGAGGGGAGTTCCCTCTATTCTCTGGGCCCTCTCCCCTCCCCACCCCACTCTTCCTTTAGCCAAGCTCAAAGCCAGCCGGCTGATGCCCAAACAAGTAGCCTCTGTTCCCAGGGTGGGGGAAGGGGAGGCAGGCCCTGGGCTCTAGGCCCGCCTGTCCAGCGCTGACCCTGCTGAACACCCCCACCCCCCGCCCTTCGCTCTGGATCTTAACCCTTGGGAGCCTGGGGTGGGCCTTGGGTTGCTTGAGGCCTCATACCCCTTTCTCACCAGCTGTCCCCTCCACCCAACTTTAGGCTCCCACGGGTTCTGTTACAGCAGGAGGGATGCAGTAGGACATGAGTTGGAAATGGAGAAGGAAGGAGGGAATGGAGGTGGGAGGGAGACTGGAATAGATATGGTCACGGACACTCGGATACCACTTGGCCCAAAAGCTTTTTTCACAGATGGGGAGACTGAGGCCAAGGGCCAGAGATCAGACCAGGATCAGGCAGCGAGCCCTGGTGGGTGGGGGTCAGGACTGATCCGATCCCAGTCTGGGCCCTCTTGGAGTAAGAAGAGGGAAAGGGAGGGAGCTCTGTTTGACTTGAGCTCCTATCGTATTCCTGACGCTGTACATTTGCACTTTATTTAACTTCATATCATTCCATGAGACGGGGATCACCAGCCAGTAACATGGGGGGGGGGGGAACAACCTCAGAAAGCTGAGTAGTTACATCCATGAGAAAGATGTTAGTAATAGGCACAGAGCACTGGTGTAGGCACTTTTATGTATGTTAACCACTTTCGTCCTCCCCAAACAGCAAATAAGTGGTAGAGGCAGGATCAGTCAGGTGTTCCTTTGCCTCCTTCTGCCTGATTTCCCCTCCCCCGGCTTGACCTTACCCCTTGAGCTCAGTCCAGGGTCCACTCAGTGAGGGGCTTTCCCTTGGGTGGTGGCCAAGGCAGCCTTGAGCAGAGTGTGACCCCAGCCAAGCAGACCCAGCCCTCCCTGACGGGTAGAGTCCAGACCCTTGGGTGGGCCCTCTCACCCCCTCCTCTGGTCTCAGTCTGGCTGACCTCAGCCCCCTTCATGGCCCTGCACAGAGGGGTGTTTCATATTTCAGGAAGGGGTTCTGTGCTAAGGGGGCTGCTCCAAGGATCTGAACAGCAGGAAGATACAAGGGGCCCTCAGAGATCCCCTACAAGTACACTGCCCACAGAGCTCGGGCCCTGCCGCTAACTCAACACCAGTCCCCCCAGCCCTGATCAGAGAGGACATCGTGTCCCCTTACCCCTGCCCCCATCAGGCCCCCAGACCCGTACATTCTGATGAGGGCCCTGGGGAGGACAGCCCAAAGAGGCCGATGACCCCCAGGTGTCAGGGATGGCCGGGGGCTGGGGGGACAGTGCCTGGTTGGTCTTCCACGTGACCTTCCTGTGGAGTTTTTCCTCTGTCTCAGCCTTTTGAACACAGTTGAGAAGGGAAAAGGTCTGTCCTGTACTCAGGACATCTGCTCCAGACCATTGGGACAGTCCGAGTGGCTGGGAGGGGATATGGAATTCAGTGGCCAGTTCAGTAACAACATTATTATTTAATAGTAGTAGTAATCGTGGCAGTAGCTACTGTTTCTTGGAAGCTTACTATGTGCCAGGCACTGTGGAAGCATTTTTTTTGGACTGATTTAATCCTCAAAAATAGTCTGGTGGGGTAGGTACCATTCCCATTTTGTTGAGGAGGCAGGCCCAGAAAGGTGAAGTGATTTGCCTAAGATCACCCATTACAGGGAAGAGCTGGGAGTCTGAATCTCTCCCTCCTCACAGTGAGAACTCTGAGCACTGAGAGACACTGCAAGCGGAGGAGATCCAAACCCTGTTCTACCCTGGGAACTCCCAGTCTGGGTGGCAGGCAGGCCGTGGAGGGCCCCATGGTCAAGTGACGTTGCTGGCAGCCAGCTGTGGGGACGGCGGGCCTGCATGGGCATCCTGCTTGTAGACGGGACCGACTGCTGTCAAGTTCTGAGCCCCCCATGGGGACAAGCACCTCTTGGAGGTCTGCTCGCTGCTCTTGTCCTGTCCTTCTGGGCTTTGTTGAATACAACGGCTCTCCCGGGCCTTGTTTTGCTGATGAGGAGACTGAGGTGAGCAGAAGCCAAGGGACTTGCCTGTGGTCCCTCAGCTGAGGAAAGGGAGAGCTGGAACCGACACCCAGGCAGAGGCTCTGAGGCCTGCACGCCACCTCCCTGCCTGGGGCCTGGTCAGGGCCTCCTGGGCCTCTGAAGCCCTGACTTCCCTCAGACGCTGCCCACCTGCCTTCTCACAGGGCCTGAGTCTTTCTCCCTGCCCAAACTGAGTCCTCTTATGGTGCCTGGGATGTGGACCAGCCAGATGTCAGTGACTGAATGAACAAACCTGGGGAACATGGTTCCAGAGCTGCGAGGCCAAGAAACAGGGACCAGCTATGGTCAAGAGTGTGGTGCTCAGTGCCAGAGGGGTCCGGAGGAGGATTCAGAGGTCAGAGAGGCCACCTTCCCCCCCCCCCCGACCACAGCAGGGAGGAATGTGGCAAAATCTTCATCCTCCTTATTATCTTCATTGTTGTGAGGCCAAGGGGGAGAGAGAGGAGGATTGGGACCTTTCATGACCACTCCTCTGTCTCCATTCCCATGGCAAGGAACTAACATCTTTCTCACTGGGGTAGTCTGCCCTGGCCCTCCTTCCTTCTGGCCGGGCCAATATTGGAGTGGGACAGCCCCCAGGACTGGGAAGCTGCCACTGCATCTTGCTGCCCCATATGCCTGGGTCTCCTTTGCCTCCTTCCCTACTGCCCCAGAGGGCACTACCTTGCTCCTGGCATTCTCTTCTCCCCTCTCCTCCTTTCCACCACAGTGCCAGGGCCAGGGCTCTGAACTCAGCTTCCCTTGATCTTTACAGAGGCAGCTTCCACCCCAGTCTCTAGGTGTGGACACATCAGGACAGGAATGAATCAAACAGAGCAGGTAAGGTGGGGTAGGGGACCTTCTCCACTCCTCTCTCTCCCCACATTGAGCAGCTAGGATTTTAGGATTCTGAGTCTGAGATTCTAGGCATTGGGGATTCAAGGATTCCAGGGTTTTGTGTGCTGGTGATTCCCAGCTTCTAAATTTCCAAAATTCTGGGTTCCAAGAGCCTGCAAAGCCTCGAATTGGGCTGGATAACCCCTGAGTTGAGGCTGAGTCCTGTGCCACACCTTGGCTGGCTGGTGCCAGACAGACAAGGCCTGGAGCTTCTCAGAGCTGCTTCTGGGGGTCAGTGGTACAGCCGGCCTCCAGGCTCTGTGTGCTCTCTGCACCCCCACCCCCAGCATGAGCACCCAGCTGTCGCCTTTCAAGATATCTGAGAACCAGACCCTGGAAGGGACTAGGTGGTAGCAGAAGAGAGAGCCACCCCGGTGGGGAACGGGGAGGGAACAGGTAGAAGCCAGGCATCCTCTTCATTTGCTGGCGGTGGGGCTGTCATCCTGGATACCAGGATGGGGTTGAGGGGAGGCCCAGGGAGAGCTGATGGCTGGCTGGGTCACCGAGCAAGGTCTGGGTCACGCTGATGGGTGAGCCAGGTCCTCCCAGGGCCAACATGGAATGTGGCTCAGCAGGCCCAGGTCCAGTCTTGGAGGATCAGAGCCAGGCTCAAGGGCCGTGACAACCTGGTGGACAGAGACCTGAGCCTGGGAGCCCTAAGGGAGGCACTGCCCCTCCTCAGGGGGCAGGGAGGCTGGGCCTTGGCTCAGGGTCTTTGAATATTTTGCAATGCTGCCACACTCACCTGCTCCTTCCGGTGCCCCTCTGAGCCTATGGGCACAGCAGCTGCCCTCAAAGGGCCTTGGGCATGAGAGTGGGAGCCACCTTGTGGGAAGGTGGCCTGTTCCCTCCCCTGAGAGAAGTGTTTTCCTCCTTGGAGACTTCCTGGCTGGGTGTGTTCCTTCCTGGGTTGTGCTTCCAATCTCCTTCCTGCTCCGCACCCTCTGGGCAGGCACCGTGCATGTGCCCGTGGGTGCTATTGGGCCCAGATGCATCCTTGGAGGACCTGTGATTTCACCTTTGTGCAGGTGTGATCAGCATTCAGCATCCCAGTGGATTGGGGTAGGAGGTGCTGGGCGATGCGCTCCTTGATATGTGAGCTAGGTGAGGCTTTATCCGTTTGAGCAGGGACCTTCATCTAGGCAGGCCACTGTGAGTCTGCAGCTGAAATGGCAGAGTTTGTTCCCAGAGCCAACCCTAGCCTGGTGGGGGAAAAGGGCCCTTCGGAGAGCAGGGTTGGGGACGAGGCTTTACCAGATGACAACAGGCCAGCTTTGGGGTGGGGTCTGTCTTGCTTGCTGAAGGGGTGCTGGAGCCTCAGCTAAACGCCTACCTCTCCCCTCAGACTGGGGCTCTTCCTCCCCCTTCTGTCTCCTCAGCTTTGAAGATAGATGTACTAATCCTAGGGAGAGAGGCCAAAGATCCAGGGAGCATCTAGTTGTTCTAGTGGTTCTGTTCCAGTTTCTGTTTTGAGACATGAACCAGGACATTCATTTGCCTCTATTGCCAGTGACCTGAAAACCCACATTTCTTGGTGCTGGGCCTGCCTAGCCCAAGTCGGGGCGGGGGTTGCTGCCATATCTCTGAGGTCACCTGAGGGGACTGGTCCCTCCCACTTCTTCCAAGGAACAGGCTAGTGGAAGGGGGTCCAGTCTGGGCGTCCTGGGTCCTGGTGCTGACTTGTCCTGTGGCCCTGGTTAGTTTGGTTTCTTGCATCTCTCTGGGTGCCCAGTGCCTAAGGAGCAGGTAGTTGGTGGGTGTGGAGCGCTGGGGGAAGGCAGGCCTGGGGTCTGGCAGGCAGGAGACTAGAGCTGTAACTGGGTGGGCACTAGGGGAATGGGAGGTGCATGATCTAGGAAGCCAGAGGCCAGGTTCTAGCCACATTCCGGCCATTGATTGCACTGTGACCTTGGACAAGTCATCACTTGCCTGGGCACTAAATTTCCATGTATAAAATTGGGAGATGTTCATTCAATCAGCAGATATTCACTGTCTGCCAACCTCAGGCTGGATGCAGGGGAGTCAGACCCTGGTCCTGCTTTCAAGGAGCACCCAGCCAAGTCTGTGAGGAGAGAGTCACAGATAGTGACATCCCAATGCGATCAGGGCTGTGGCCATGCAAGTCACAGACTGCTTCCTGGAGCAGGTGACCCTTGAAGTTGACACTTGAACTTCAAGTGCACTTGAAGCTCTACCTTGAAGAGCAAGGGAGAGAATGATGTTCTAGGCAGAGGGAACGGTATAAGCAAAGACCTGGAGGTCAAGTGTCAGGCAGTGGGAGTGGAGGGAATGAGATGGGAGAGGAGTGAGTGACAGGAGCCAGAGGGTGGAGGCCCTTTGAACCCCACGGGGTAATAGAGAGTCATGGAAGGGGTAGGCAGGGCAGAGGGGGCAGGGCTAGTCTCAGAGACTCCTGGAAGTCTGGGCGGGCTCTGACCTGCTCCGGGTGGGCAGCAAGGCGGGCGGGGTGGGGGTGGGGGTTCTGAGAGTCAGCACTTACTCTGTGTGGATGAGGGCTCCCTGAGTGGGCTTTATCAGGCCAGCACAGCAGGAGGTGGCTGCGGCAGCTTCAGGTGCAGAGAAGGGGCAAGCCCAACCACAGAGGGGGCCAACGAACCTCGGAGTGGAATCTTTGACTCCTAGAACTCCAGTCTGAACCTTGACAGCTTGTTGGACACCGTGTCCAACCATTCCTCTCCCTACCCGCATCGCAGGCCCCTGTCCCAAGCTCCTGACTGAGGTGAGCCAGGCCTTTGTGGATGTCCATTCATCCATTCCTCCAGGGGCCGGCCACTTCTGGCTACTGGGCATAGGGCTGTCAATGAGACAGTGCCCCTGTCCTCTGGTTGAGGAGACTGACAATGAACAAATAAATGTGTAATGCAGTAGTGTAACCCAAGAGTGGTATGTGGCATCCGAGTATGTAACCCAACAGTGATAAGCTGAAAAACGACACAGGGTCAGGGACTCACGGGGGGCACATTTTTAGGTAGAGTGTTCAGGGAAGGAAGGCCTTGCCTCTGAGAAAGTGCTGGAAAAAGTGTGGGAGTGAGTCATCAGATGGGTGGAAGAGTATTCCAGGCAGAGGAGCTCCAGTGCCCAGCTCTGAGGTTAGAGCACACAGAGTGGGTTGGAGTAACAGCAAGGAGACAGAGATAGTGGGGGTAGACCATGCAGCCTGGCAGGCCATGTGCTGGCTTTGGCGTTTAGTCTGAGGGAGGTGGGAAGTCTCTGGAGAGTGAGAACTGGTCAGATTTGGGCTGTGTTTTGAAGGCATGCATTCATTCCTCACAAGTCTGCATGGTGGAACTGTCGTAATCCCCATCGTGCAGATGGCGAACTGGAGACTCAGAGATTATGTGAATTCCCAAGTCTCCCAGCAGCCGGGCACCCCTGGGTGCCCGCCCACCCACCCACCTGCCGCCCTGTGATCCATCCCAGAAGCACCCTGCTGCCTTCATGGCTTCCAGCTGTCTGAACAGTAAGGGCAGGTGTCTTAGCATTAACCTTCAAGGCCCTTCTCGGCCTGCACTCATGCTCCCTCTCTCTTGCCCTGCACTCATGCTCCCTCTCTCTTGCCCACCCCCGTGTCCTCCCTGCTCTCTGCCTTCCTCTGCACTGTCCCCTCTGAGGAGATGGAGTAGAAGGAGGGGCCCGGGCAGCCCTTGGGTCAGATGCTGGCTCCTGTGTTATTTTAGGCAAGTTACTTAACCTCTCTGAGGCTTAGTTTCTTTCTCGTCTGTAAGGTGGGCTAAAACCACTCACTTTCTAGACTGTCGTGAGGATGGTATAAAACAATCCACACGCTGTGTTTAGCACAGCACCTGGTAGATGGTAAGCACTTCATAGTCACCACCTTTTGTTGTTTTAGGCAGGGATGGCCTGGTCGGATAGTGGGTTAGAATGTTCTCCGTGAGTTGGGGAGGAGAGGCCGAGTCAGGGAGGCTTCTTGTCTTCTGTCTGGCTCTATAGCTGGGGAGGCTGAGATCACACATCACACTGGAGGCCAGAGCCTGTGAGGCTGGTACCCGGTCTCTCTCTCTCCTTTCCAGCGCCCGCCCTGCCAGTCTGGTCACCTCTACCCCATCCAGACAGGCAGCTTACTCCTTTCAGGTGCCAGCATCAAGGGGTCTGCTTATCTTTGGGCTTCTCCATTCCAGGGGCCACCTAGGGAGAGGGAGGTTCGGGTCTCTGTTCTCCTGGGCTGCTAGTTGTCAGGTGCAGGGGAGCCAAGTCTCTCCTCCTGGGTGGGTAGGCACATCAGGTTCTGGGGCAGCTCAGAGAGCATGGAGTCAAGCAGCCTTCCGTCCCTCTCCCAGGCCAGGGCCAGGGCTAGCCCTCAACCCCTCTGAGAGTCCCAGCATGTGACTCTGGTTCTGCCCACTCCTGCTGCCTGGGAACCTATTGTCAGCCCTGGGCGCTCCCACCCACCATGTGGTCAGCCCTGTTTCTTCCTGTTTCTGCCTCATTTATAGTGTTAAGAGCCACCCCCCTGCCCCATCCCCACCCTGCCCCACTGTATGGGGCAGTGGACACAGAGGAGGACCTTCCTGGAGTAACCCTGTAGCACCCCTGGCCTTACCCTACCTGGGGAGCCCCCAGCTGAGGAGAGGACTATCTGTGCCTGAGGTCAGGGAACAGACCAGAGCCCCGTGTGCTCCTGCTGGGAGTGTCCCAGGTCTCCTCAGTTGCTGTGCCTGAGCAGTGAAGGGTTGGGGCACAGGGAAGTTGGGTGTGGGTCAGGGCTATGTGGTTAGGGTTAGGTGAGGGGCTCTGCCTTGGGGGCAGTTACGGGGTAGGCTGAAGGGTGTGCTGGCTAAAGGTGGGGCAAGGGCAGGAAGCAGGGAGGAGGCCCCGGAGAACCAGGCCTGCCTGGGAGGCTGGAGTGGATGGGCGCAGTGGGGATGGAGAGGGAGGTGTGTGTCAAAATAAGGTAATGAGGAGGCTCAGGGGAAATGGGAGGGAATGGCCCAGAGTGATCCTGAGTGATCTGCTTGAAGGTGGGAGTACATGGTTGGCCAAGGGGGATTCGAATGTCACAGACTTTGACAAGGCCTAAACCCCAAATAATTTAAGTTTCAGTTTCATTAATTTGCAAGTGAGGTACTCCAGATAGTCACACTTGATTTCATACCTTCCTTCCTAGCTGACCCTCTCCAGGGTGGGGCTTGGGCATGAGGGGGCCCCCGGTGGGGTTTGGGGAAACGTGGGTGACGGTCAGGGCTAGGATGGGGTCAGATGCTGTCTAGAGGACAAACCACGGGATTCTGAAGTCTCATGTTTACTAATGGACCTCAGTCCATTTCCCATTTGAAAGTCCCTGGGCTGCACTCTGCTGCTGGCCTTCCTGTCCTTATCTGCTAGGCTGTGTTTTAGACCTTGGGGAGGATAAGACCATGGTGGGAGGGAGGGAGTGAGCTTTGGGTCTCAGTTTCTCATTCTCCAGTCCAGATGGCCCAGGAAATCAGCTTCGTTTATCACTGTCCTCTTAGTCGTCTACTCGTGTTACATTTAAAATCATAAGGGTATTTTTTAATAATGGTTTTGAGGAACATACTGGGACAAACTCAATTCTAATAGACTTAAGAGACTTTTATCATTTTGTCTTCTAATTATAAAAGTGATACACAACTATAAAAACTTTAAGCAGTACAGACATGAAGGTTGTAGAAAGTGATAGTCTTTCAAGATTGGGGTGGGAGTTAGGGCTAGGCCTGAAATTGAGCTCAGGGATGTTTACTGTCCTCTAGTCTTTAATGCACCATGGGCATGAATAAAACTGGTTTTATATTTTTTTAGGGTAATGTTCAACTGGCTACCCCAAGGGGGTTGTTAAAATCGCCTACCTCTCACCAGGTCCACTGTGTGCGATGTGCATGTTGTGCACTGTCCAAGGGTATCTGGCTAGGAGGGGGTGAGGTGAGAGCTGGGAGAGGGGGTCCTGAAACCTAGCCTGTCCTCTTCGCTGAGCTGCAGGTCCTGCTGTGGGGCTCCTGAAGGAAGAGGCATTTTTTTCTAATTTGCTCAAAGGCCCCACCTAGGTCAGAGGTAGCCTTGCCCTCCCTGGAGAGTGCATGGTGGGGTGGGGAATGTGCAGTGCCTGGGGCCACCCAGACGGAGGTCCAGGGGGCAGTGGGGTATCCAGTCTGGAACCCTGCAGGGGGACGTGGCTGGAGGCAGGGTGTGATAGTCATTGGGGGCTGGGGTAATGTAGAGCCCCAGAGTGCTGCGGGGTCTAGACTAGAGCCTGGCTACAAGGCCAGCACCAAGGGCCCCTCTGGTCAGGACAGGCCAAGGCCTTGGGGCTAAGGAATAGGAAGTGTCTGTCTTCGCAGCAGAGGAGTGAGCAGATGACGAGTGAGTGTGGTCTCTAGTACATACATGGTGACGTGTCATAGTCATCTGGGTGACAGCTCTGCTTTATGGAGGGGGAAACTGAGGCTCAAAATGTGACAAGACTTTCCCAGCACTTCAGGCAAGAACTGATGGAGCCAGGACTGGGACCCGGACTTGCCTTGCATCCTGGGGGGAAAGGGCCCTGACCTAGAGTCCTAGGGACTCACCAGTGGCCCCCATCTCCCCACCAGGGGACTGAGGCGGCTCTTCATACACCCAGCTGCTGGGGCCCCAACTTAGTCCTCATTGTCCTGAGGGCTGCTGCTCAGAGGACCCCAGAGGACGGGTCACACCATGGATGGGTTGGGGCAGAAATCTGGTGCCAGGGCAAGTGATGGGGCAGAGATTCGGAGCTGCGGCAAGGCAAGAGACTCCGGTATAATTCTTTGGGTCCAGTATGCAGTGCCCGTCTCCCCCCCACCCCCCCCCCAATCCCTGAGAGAAACAAAGTAGGTTCCTTGGCCCAGGGATCAATCAGCTGCCTGCCTGAGGGCTGCACCTGCTGCCTTTGCCTATAGCTGGGCTGGAGGGAAATAGCTGCTGCAGCGGGTGGGGGCCACTTCTGCACCTTCTGGGCCGGGAACCCAGCCCCGCCTAGTTCCTCATATCTAAGGGAAGTGTCTCCAAGGCCCCTTGCCTGCTTCGCGGAGTCCTGAGAACACCCAGGAGGATGGTGGATCAAGTGCGGCCCTGCCCATAGGTATCACCTGGTGATTGGGTTGGGGGGTAGTGGGCATCGTGGGGCTCTGGGGGCAGTTGGACATAGTCAGGGAGTGTGGGGGCTGAAGGGGGTGTATGTGGTGGAGGGGCAGATCTGCTGTGTGGCTGCCGAGTGGTGTGAGAGATGGGTGTCCCTAGAGGCTGTATGAGGTGTTTGTGATGCTGGTAGGTTGTGGTTTGTAGACCTGGCCTGGCTAAAGCTGCATGTATATTGTTCTTGGTTCCTATGTGGGATGCTCTGAGGGGTGTCTTGAGGTCTGGATGCTAGGGTCCCTGCCTAGCCTGTTTGGGGCAGTGGGGGGTGGGAGGAGAGGGCGTGCAGGGGAGGAGGGATTGAGTGGTGGAGCAGCTCAGGCCTCAGTGTGGAGCCTGGGCCTGCCTTCCTCTGCCTCCAGTCCCCCATCACTGGGCCTTCCCTTGACCCCAGAGTGCAGCTTTGTGCAGAGGGGGCCTGAGGATGCAGTCCTGGGCGGGGGGGGTGGGGGCAGGGTCTTGGCTGAGGGGACCTCAGAGCTGAATGTGGAAGGAGTTGGGACCTTCAAGGCTGCCCTGACTCAGGCCTGACTCACTCATGCAAATCAGAATACAAAGGAGGCTCACACCCATATGGGAGTCCCCAGACCTGTCGGGGTGTCCCTACTGTCCTCTCACATCCCTCGTCCCTGCCCCACTGAAATAACCCTGTCTCTGGATCTGCTGGGTCCTTTCCTATCCCTGAGCCTTGCACGCTCAGTTCCCTTTGGCCGGAAGCGCAACCTCCTATTTCTTCAAAGCCCAGCTCAGGAGTGCCCTCTGGAAGCCTCTCTGACTTGCCCTGACAGGGGCAGTCACATCGTCTGAAGGCCCTGTTGACTCCAGGAAGTGACCTGGGCACATTTCCTCCTCCCCCAGCTTCCCTGAAATGGGGCAAGAATCTCGGGCCTTGAGTTTGTGATGAGGACAAGTGAGATAAAGGTGGGAATCTGGCAAGGGCTGGGCATGCAGCAGGCACTTAGGAAACAGAGGAAGTGGGAGTGTGTCTGCCCTTGGCTAAGGCTCTGGGCTGCCTTCCTGCTGGACTGGTGGGTATGGCGCAAGGGAGATTATGGGCTAGGACAGAGAAGGGGCAATGAGGTTTAAACTGTGGTGGGGGTTGAAATGGTAGTCAGAGGACAGAAGGTGAAAGCTTTGCTGCCAGCAAGAAGGACTCAGGTCAGACCTGAAGAAGGACCGGCTGGCAAGGATTAGTGATTCCGGATGACTCTTACCTCTGGACTGAGTGCCCCCGGGCCATCCAGGCCCTGGACCCCACTGTGGAGGGCAGGGGGGATAAGAAGGGCTGCAGACTCTCAGGATACCCCAGGCCAGGTAGGGGTTAGGTGGGGTGGATCCCCACGAATGGAACAGCTAGAGACAGACCAAGAGCAGTGCTCTACTACAGGGCTCAGCTTCTGAGGTTTAGGAGCCCAAGGCGGGCGGTGAGGGAGGACTTGCTGGAGAAGGCAACCTGGAATCAGCACCTGAAGGTGGGGGGGATGTGGCTCATTTACTCATTGTCAGCAGACATTTTCAGGGGCCCCATATGCTAAGCTGGTGCCTGGTGCAAAAAGCAACATGGAGGGAGTCCTGGGCCAGTCGGGCCTGGCTGGGGCTTGGGTTACATCAAGTCACTTCCTCTCTGTGGGTGTTGTTTCTTCATTTGTAAATGTCAGTGCTGGAGCAGGTCGAATGACAAGGGGCCGGACTTGTGGCTTTGAGCTGGGGGGGTATCTTAGTTGGCACAGCAGAGGGGAGCTGGAGGGAGACAGGAGAAGCTGGGGCAGGGTGGGGTGGTGGGGTGTTGGGGCTTGAGCTGGGCCCTTGAGGTAGGGGAGGGGGGGAACCTCCCAGCTGTGGCCATGCTGTCACAACAGGATGACACTCCCCTCTGCTGGGTCCCTGCTTCCCTGGGGGTGGAGACTCAGTGACATGTCACCGCAGCTGGAGGTCTTCCACCTCCAAACCGGGGCCAGGATTAGTGTATAGTGAGTGTGCCACTTGCTTTGGGCACAAAGTGTAAGGGCCGGGGGTGGGCAAAAGGCTCGGTAATCAAGATAATATTTTTAAGCCGTATTTTTAAAAAATCAAAATTAATGAGAAAAATCCGAGATAAAATACCAGAATTTTAAATAAAGAGGATCAGTACTGCCAGTTCCTTCTTTGTCTCAGGCTCCAGTATGGCTCAGCAAGGCAGTGCTACAAACTTCTTTTTTTCAAGGAGCTGCCTCCTCCAGGAAGCCTTCCCTGACCCTCAGCCTGGTGAGGGCCCTGTGGGCTGTTTTCACTGGCTGCATGGTGTCTGACCCGCCGCTAGCCTGAGCTTCCTGGAGAGCCAGTCCAGGTCTGAGGTCGGGCTTATGCTTCTAGAGCCTTGAATAAGGCCATCCTAGAGGGGTGTCAGGGTGGATCCCTGAGTCTGACCTTGGGCTAAAGTCTTTAGTGCAGGAATAGGAACTTGAGGGAAGCCCAGGAGGGGGCTGACCCCTTCTTAGGGTTGGAAGTGGTTTCCTGTTTCCCAGCCCTGGTCATTCCAGTAGGGTTGTTGGGGCCATCATTAGTCCACGCTGAGTCTTTAGAATGGGGCCTGAGCTGTAGCAGGTGCTCAGTTAGTATTCATGATCACTTTTGAGAGGCAGGAAGCAGAGTGGCTAAGAATCCAGAGTTAGGGGGCACCTGGGTGGCATAGTCTGTTGAGTATCCGACTCTTGGTTTTGGCTCAGGTCGTGATCTCATGGTCATGAGATTGGGCCTGTGTCGGGCTCCGTGCGCAGCACTGAGTCTGCTTGAGATTCTCTCTTTCTCCCTCTGTCCCTCCCACTCGTGCTCTCTCTCTCTCAAATAAATAAATATTAAAAAAAAAAAAAAAGAATCCAGAGTTAAGACTATCCAGGAGAAATGGAAATGCAAGCCACAAGTGCAATTAAAAAAATTTTAAAATTAATTCTAATGTATTTAATCTAAATAGCCAAAATATTATACTTTTGTCATATAATACATAGAAACAATAGAGATATAAATCTTCAGAATCCAGTGTGTACTCTATACAGCACACTTCGTTATGTGGCCACATCTTCAGTGCTTATGGCCATATGTGGCTACTGCTGGTTACCATATTAGACAAAGTAGATCTAAGACTATATTCAAGCTGCCCCTTCCTAGCTGTGTGACTTTGGGCAAATTACTTAACTTCTCTGTGTCTCAGTTTCTTCATCTTGTACTATGAGCTGTGTACCTCAAAGGTTGCTGTGAGGATTCAGTAAGTTAATAAAAAATGCTTAGGTACCTGGTGTATAATAAGGACTATTTAGGATGTCTTATATTTTAAAAAAAATTGTCATTTGAGTAGTACTGCCGTTCTTTGCCAATTCTTTCCAAAGTATTAATTACCTAAAATTTATTTTTAAAATACTTTTAAGGGGCTCCTGGGTGGCTCAGTGGGTTAAGCGTCTGCCTTCAGCTCAGGTCATGATCCCAGGGTCCTGGGATCAAGTCTGCATGGGGATCCCTGCTCAGTGAGGAGTCTGCTTTTCCCTCTGCCTCAGCCCCTCTACCTGCTTGTGCCCTCTCTCTCCCAAATAAATAAAATCTTTAAAAAAAATGCTTGTGAAACATATACCTACTTTAGCCCCGTCCTAAGAAGTAGCTGCGGAGTCTACTTAAGATAAATACCTAGCTAGTAAATTCAAATGTTCACAAGTGCCCCCATGAAGCCATCAATCAGAGCCTCGCAGTTTTCTGTTGACCCCAACCTGGTGGCAGGAAACATGCTGTGGCCCCCACGTGCTCATCGACCCCCCACCCTCCTCACACAGAGCCCAGGCCATCTGAGCTTGCTGGTGCTGCCCTTGGGGATGGCCCGTTCCTTCTCCTGCCTGGAAACACCCTCCTTTGGCCCCCACACATGTTTAGGAGCAGGGCCTCTGGGGTCTTGTACCCATGCCTCAGTTGCCTCCTCTGCGCTCACCCCACCCCATCCATGGCTTCCAGCCTCAGTGGAGAGTGTCCTGTTTCCCCGCGGCCTCCACCGCGTCCCCCACCGCTCATTGACATGGTCTGCCTTGTAGTGGGAACTGCATCTGCCCCCTGTTCAGTCCTCCCTGGGGGCGGGCCAGGCCCCACAGTTCCCACCGAAGCCTGCGTCTGCACAGCCCAGCCACCCGTCCTGGGGAGGCCAGAGCATGGGAAGTCCTGACTCCTCTTCGCCACCTGTGTGGCCATTAGCTCTGGGGGGGCATGTCCGCCTCTTCCCTCCCGCGGGAAGGCCTTCCTCTGGCCTAACCTCCACTGCCCCATGCGGCTTCCATTAGGCTCCCTGAACCCTTCCTTCTTCCCCTACCATCTTCCCCATCTCTTGCTTCCTTCCCTCTCTCCCCCCTTCCCCTTCTCCCTTCCCCTTCTTCCTTCCTCCCTCCTCCTCCTCCTGCTGGCATCCCCCTGCTCAAAGTGGCTCATAGACTTTCTCTTCCGCTCCTGTCCTTGCAGGTTCCACCTTGGACCAAGATGAGGAACCATTCAGAGTAGCCGCTGCCTCTGGAATAGTCCCCGGTGTCCTGGGCAGCCCAGCAGGTGAGTCAGGAGGTGGGGGGCGGGGAGCTGGGTTGGGTGTGGTCGGCTGAGCCCCATCTTTGAAGTGCAGGAGGCTTCTTGGAGGCCAGACCTGAGGTCCCAGTTTTCATTTTGAAAATAGGCAGAGAGACAGGGGAGAGGGTGAGGCTAAAGAGCCTCCCAGGAGGGCTTTGAAGGGGTGGGATAGGGCAGGGACCAGCGGCAGGGTGGGGGCTGTGGATCACATTCTCTTTTAAATTGTACTTCTTTTTTGGAAAGTGATAGAAAAGTTTAAGGTACAGAAAGGTATAGTGAAAGGTAACCCTCCCTCCTTGTCCTCACAGCCTCCTGTTCTTCTCCCCCAAGGCAGGCGGTTTTTTGTATACCCATCTGGGGGTGGTCCGTGGATGTGTGTGTGCATGCATATATGTATATGTATATGCATATGGACATATATGTACATTTTTTATTTAACCTAGATGTTTATATAACAAAACACTGCTCTGGCATCTTATTATTCCACCTAACAACAAATCCTTAATATCACTTTATATGAATTTTAGAATTTGCCTAATGGTAATTTTGGGGGGGGATTGTGCTTTGTGCTAGTTATAGCTTAACCCGGGAAGAACTGATGTCTTCATAATGTTGAAAGCTGGTTTACCCAAGAACATCCAATGTGTTTCTGTTTGTGTCTTCCTTTGGGCCCTCAGCAGCCTTTTTAAAGAACTCACATAGTTCAAAATGTAGGTAATTGATAAAGATGTAGAGTGAAAAGTCTCCCTCCCACTGGAGGTGGGTTTCCAGGGAAGCTGTTGGAGCCTGACCTTCAGGCTTCCTCCAAGGCCCGGAAAGGGGCCTGGGTACTGTGTGCATGTGGTTTGGGAAATTTTTACAAAAGTAAGATATTCTTTGTTTTTCCAATTGAATTTTTTTTTTTTAAACTGAGGTATGATTGACATACAACATTGTATTTTCAGATGTACAACATAATGATTTGATATTTGTGTATATTGTAAAATGATAAAGATATTCTGATATCTTTTATTTTTTTTACAAGAGGGAGGTGGGGAGGGACAGAGGGAGAGGGAGAGAGAGAATCTCAAGCAGGGCTCCACACCCAGTGCAGAAGGGCTCCATCTCACCACTCTGAGATCGTGACCTGAGCCGAAATTAAGAGTTGGATGCCTAACAGACTGAGGCACCAGGGCGCCCCTCTGATATCTTTTTCTTTTTTTTTTTAAAGATTTTATTTATTTATTTGACAGAGAGAGACACAGCGAAAGAGGGAACACAAGCAGGGGGAGTGGGAGAGGGAGAAGCAGGCTACTGGCCGAGCAGGGAGCCTGATGTGGGGCTGGATCCCATGACCCTGGGACCATGACCCGAGCCGAAGGCAGACGCTTAACAACTGAGCTACCCAGGCGCCCCTGATATCTTTTTCTTAAAGAGGGAATTGAACATGTGTCAGCGTCAGACCCCTTGAAGTCTGGCTCTATGTCTGCTCCTTCCCATCCCCCCTCAGCCTTCCATTTTCCTCCTTAGAGGCAATGTCACCTTTCTCTGTCTGATGTAGCTTTTCAGAGATATTTTATGCATTACCATCACCACAGACTGGTCTATCCTCTCTGGTTTTGTTTTTTTCTACATAAAAGGCAGAATGTTCTATATACTGTTCTGCACCTTTCTTTAGCCATTTAACAACATTATCTGGGAGGTCATCCCATATCAACATGTAATGAGTTTCCTCATTTTTTTTTTTTTTTTTTTTAAGTAGGCTCCACACCCAGCGTGGAGCCCACCACAAGGCTTGAACTCACGACCCTGAGATCAAGACCTGAGCTGAGACCAAGACTCAGATGCTTAACCCACTGAGCCACCCAGGCGCCCCAAGTTTCCTCCTTTTTTTTAAGGCTGCTAAGTAGTCTACTGTATGACTGCACTATAATTTAGTTAACCGTTCCCTGTTTGATGGATATTTTGGTTATTTCCAATCTTTTGTTATTGTACACATCGATGTTGCCAGTCACTTTGGAAGACTGCAGGATAAGTGCCTAGGGGTGGCTAGATCAAAGGGTAGAAGGACTTGGGCTTTTCATACTATTGTGACATTAATTGTCCTCCCCAGAGGCACTCCCACTAGCCGGGCAGGGGAATGCCTCATCCCAGTCACCGTCACCGCTTAGTGTGAGGAGGTTACGTTCGTTTTCTTTTTTCTTTTTCTTTTTTTTTTTTTTTAAAGATTTTATTTATTTATTTGAGAGAGAGAGAATGAGAGACAGAGAGCACGAGAGGGAAGAGGGTCAGAGGGAGAAGCAGACCCCTTGCTGAGCAGAGAGCCCGATGCGGGACTTGATCCCGGGACTCCAGGATCATGACCTGAGCCGAAGGCAGTCGTTTAACCAACTGAGCCACCCAGGTGCCCTTAAGTTCGTTTTCATATGCTTAAGAATCATTTATATTTTCCTTTCTGTGAATTTCTCTCTGCATATTTTTTCCCCTTTTTCTGTTAGGTCATTGACCTGTTTCTTCTTTCTAGGTGCTTTTCAGTGTTTAGGAAAATCAGTTCTGTGTCTGGGATATGAGAGACAGATGTCCTCTGATTTGTCATTTATCTCTTGGCTTTGTTTCTGGTGCATTTTCATCATGCAGGAATGTTTGATTTTTATATAGTTGAATATATATTTTTAAAGATTTTATTTATTTATTTGACAGAGAGAGACACAGCGAGAGAGGGAACACAAGCAGGGGGAGGGGGAGAGGGAGAAGCAGGCTTCCTGCAGAGCAGGGAGCCCAATGTGGGGCTCAATCCCAGGACCCTGGGATCATGACCTGAGCAGAAGGCAGATGCCTAATGACTGAGCCACCGAGGCGCCCCTATAGTTGAATATTTTACTCTTTATCTTCCTGGGTTTGTATCATTTCCAAAAGGATTTTGCCTCTCTGAGATGATATTTTAAACCCTTTCATGGTTTTATTTTTTATAATGAAATCTTTGATCCACCTATAATTTATACTGTTGTAAGGTATGAGGTAGGGGGTCTAACTTTGTTTCTAGATTGTTCCACGGCTGTCCCAACAATTTAATAATACATCTTTTCTCCACTAGTTTGAGATGTTACTTTTATTGGACACTAAATTATGATATGTATTTGGATCTATTTTTGAACTTTCTGTTTTGTTTGATTCATCTGTTCAGGTGCTGGTAACATGTACTGTTTTAATTACAATGGCTTATATGTTTTAATATGTGATGAGGCTGGTTCTCTTTACCCTTCTTTTCCCCCATGCCCTGCTTCCAGAATTTTCCTGGCTCTTCCTGCTTGTTTACTTTTCCACATGAATTTTCAAATCTGCTTGTCTAGCTCCCTTTCCCCCTTCCACAAAATTGTGTGCGTATTTAATAGGATTGTGCATATTTATAAATTAACTTAGAATTACTGTCTTCCTGATGCCTTCACCCAGGAGCATACCATGTCTTTCCATTTGTCCAGGTCTCTTCTTTTTGCCTCTTCCTATAGATCTCGTACAATTCTTATTATGTTTCTTCTTGGTGGTTTAGGTTTTGTAATGCTATAGTAACTGAGGCTCTTCATCCTGGTTTCTACCTGGTTACTGCCTATAAATACTGATTCTGTTCTGTTAGTTTCGAATCCAGCTTCCTTGCTAAATTCTTTAATTTTTAATCCCATGATTAATAATAATCACCATCATGGAATGGATATCCTTGTTTCATTCCTGACTTAAATGAAAGTTTTTCCATTGTTTTCTAATGAAGCAAGGTGCTGATTTTTAGTTTAAGGAAGTATCAGTCTGTTTCTATTTTAGTAAGATTTTTGTTAAGTACACTGGATATTGTGTTTTATCATTTGCTTCTTTGGTATCTGTGGAGATGATCTGGTGACTTTGCTCTTTTGATTGGCTAATCACCTTCTCTCTGTGTCATCAGTCTCTTGACTCTTGCCAGGCCGGGAGCTCTGGAGTGCAGGGATGGGACCTGAGTCCCTGTCGCCCAGTGCCAGGCTCTCTCTCCAATGAACAAATGAGTGGATAGCCTTTCCGATACATTAACCCCCTTGGTGGTGGGAGGGGTGACTCATTCACAGGGCCAGGACCCCAGAGGCTGTGTGATGCTGGTTTCATTTAACTCCTAGAGCATTCTGCTTCCTCCAGGGTCATGGAGGTGGGGTGAAGCTCAAACCCCTACACAGGGCCTGCAAGGGGACCAGCAGGCCCACCCGTACTGGCTAAGCCCCTGGTCTTGGCCATCAGCTGGGAACTGGTGCCTCAGAAGGAACTGGGCCCTTGCCCGGGTCTTGCAGAGGGCAGTAGATGTAGCCATTGGCCAGCCTTGCAGCAGCGGCCCCGGCTGTGGATGGGGCTTAGGGGTGGTACCAACTCTGGAGTTACTGGAGGGCTTCCTAGAGCAGGTGTGAGCTGGACGCTAGGAGGCCACAAGGGTGGGGGTGGCAGGTTTCAGGCAGAGACAAAAGCCTATGTGTTCAGGGACCTGGCAGTATCTGGCCTTGCCTGGCACAGGGGAGAAGCTCAAGGACAGAGCTTGACCGCATGGCATGGGAGAGCCACAGACAGTTGCTAACTGTGGCCGGGCAGCTTTGCCTCTCACCTGTGCCCATCTGTCTATTCCAGGTCTGGACAGGGCCCTGCTGGCTGGCCTCTGCTAGCAGGAACCATGGCAGAGGCCGGGGATGCAGCGCTCTCTGTGGCCGAGTGGCTGCGAGCGCTGCACCTGGAGCAGTACGCCGGGCTCTTTGAGCAGCATGGACTGGTGTGGGCCACAGAGTGCCAGGGCCTCAGTGATGCCCGCCTGCAGGACATGGGGATGCTGCTGCCTGGTCACCGCCGCCGCATCTTGGCCGGCCTGCTGCGCGCTCACACGCCCCCGACCCCGGCACCCCGCCCCACCGCACGGCCTGTGCCCATGAAGCGTCACGTCTTCCGCTCGCTGCCCGCGCCTGCCCTGCCGCCTGCGGCGCCGCCGGAGCCGCTGCCCACCGCTGGAGAGGAGGCAGGGCTACCCACTGCCCCCCCCATCCCCCCCCGGAGGAGCTGCCTGCCGCCCGTCTGCTTCTCCGCCCCATCCGCAGCAGCCCCGGACCCTGTGCTGCCCCCGCTGCCCGCCAAGCGGCATTTGGCAGAGTTAAGTGTCCCGCCTGTGCCCCCCCGCACTGGGCCACCCCGCCTGCTGGTGAGGTGAGTGGATGCCATCCATGGTGGGAGGAACACGGGTAGAGGATCCTAGAAAGTGGAGGGGGCGTTTGTGGCCCCGGCAGTGGAGTAAGAAAGGCTCCCTCGGCCTGTGTAAAGCTCAGAGGTGGGAGGCACCGTCCAGGGGCACTCTGAGCAGACTGGACCTAAACTGTTGGGTGAGGGTGGGTGAGGCTTGTGGATGGCACTGGTGGGATATTCTGTGAAGGCCAGGTGGGAAGCCAGGAAGGTTTCAAGCAGAATAATCCGATAAAAGCTGAACACTAAAAAGATGACTCTGGGGGCTGGTGAGGTTGGTGGAGGAGGAGGCTAGGTGACTAGTGACAGGGCCCAGGCTCCCAGGAGAGGCCCCTACTCGGGCTGTGCTAACAAGGCTGGAGAGAAGTAGGCAGATTGGGGTGAGAAGTTGGCCCTGGAATGGACGGGCCTTGGGGATGGCCAGGCATAAGCAGAGAGGGCACGGGGAGCTGCGCGGTGTCCATGTTTCCATCTTGGGTGGATAGTGGTGCCATCCCTGATCTGGGGGTCCAGGGACAGAAGTGTAGCCAGGGAGGAAATCTGGAGTTCCATCTGGGGCCTGGTAGGTCTGAGACGCTGGGAGATGGGAGTACGTTCCACGTCAGTAGGTAGCGTGTGGAGGAAACAGTCTAGGAAACAGCCGTCCGGGGAGCGGGAACTGCCCAGGGCCTGGTACTTGTGCTCCTGCCGTCCCCTCCACACTGCCCCTGCTGCATGGCCCCAAGTCCTGGGGACACTTCTCAGGCCGCAACCTACTCACCGTCCCTCCTCCTCAGAATTGTTTCCCCCTCTCCTGGCTCCCCGTACTCCTGTTTCCTTGAGTTTCCTCCTACTCCTGTGGATGGTCCATTCTAACCTCCTTCACATATGCCCTCCCTTCCTGCCATTTGCCGGGGTGCCCAGCTGGGAGGGAGCATCCCCGGCTCGTGCTGGATATGTGTTCAGGGTGTAATGGTGATTATTGCAGTACTTGGACCAAGTCAGCCTAATATGGGAAGCCTTCTCGGAGGAGGAAAGGATGTGTAGAGAGAGGTCTCCTGGTCCCCACTCTTGAGCACTGTGCTGGGTGCTTCACTTACACGATCTTGTTTGATTCCTGCTCAAGTCTTTTGGGGGATTTGTGTCCTGTTTTCAAGTAGAGAAACTGAGGCTCAGAAAAGGGAGAGGAGCACAAACTGGATCCATGTCAAGTGCGTGCTCAGGGAGCCCCTGTGGGGAGGGTCTGGGAGGTTTTCCCCACCCAGAGAGGGGCATTAATAGTAAGGGGGCCTTGAAGGCCAAACCAGGACTGTGGTGTTTTGAGGTTTGATTCATGGAAGCATTAAAAGGGTTTTTGCCTTTCCTGGGTTCACACAAGGGGGATGGTACTAGGTACCCCTAGGAGCCTGGCTCACAGCATAGATTGGAGTTTCCTGGAGCCCTTGTGCCTTCTAGTGGCCATTCTTTTACATGCATGAGCCGTTTCTTTTTTTAAAATTTTATTTTATTTTTAAAGATTTTATTTATTTATTTGAGAGAGAGAGCATGCCTGAGAGAACATGGAGGGGGGGCACGAGCAGGAGGGGTATGAATGGGGGGCGGGGTAAGAGCAGGGTGGGGGAGGGGCAGAGGGAAAGGGAGAAATAGGCTCCCCACCGAGCAGGGAGCCCAACCACGTGGGGCTTCATCCCAGGACCCCGGGATCATGACCTGAGCCGGAGGCAGAAGCTTAATGACTGAGCCACCCAGATGCCCCTGTCCATTTCTATTTCCTTTCATTCCATCATCATGGAGAGGGGCTGAGGGAGAGAGAGAGATCATATGTATGTGTGTCTGTGTGTCTATGTGTGTCTGTGTCTGTTTGTCCATCTGTCTCTAGGGATGGGAGTAGGTGAACAAGGACAGGAGGCAGGGCCCTGTCCATTAGAAGCTCACAAAGGCTGAGGACGCAAACCTCCCATTGAGGGAGTGGAGGCCTGGATTCCTGTTTTGGAGGCAGAATACCTGGGGCAGGCCCAGCTGGCTGTGTGACTCATGAGCAGTTGCCCCTCTGGGCCTGTTTCTCTATCAGGTGCCCTCGTTGGCCCTCCATGGCCCTCCTGGTACTAACATCTGCGTTCAGGAGACTTGTTGGGTAGAGCAAGGGTCCTGTCTATGCCCCAGAGAACCAGCCCCCAGCCCCCACCTTCAGAGCCTCAGCCTAAACTTAGTCACTTAGCTGACCTGTGGGGAAGGCCAGGCTTCCATACTCAGGAGTCTGGCCCGTT
This sequence comes from Neomonachus schauinslandi, assembly GCF_002201575.2. Taxonomy (NCBI): domain Eukaryota; kingdom Metazoa; phylum Chordata; class Mammalia; order Carnivora; family Phocidae; genus Neomonachus; species Neomonachus schauinslandi. The sequence continues at coordinate 52,757,589 of NC_058413.1, read as the reverse complement.
GTAGCTAGAGGACCCAAAATTCATTCCATGCTGAGAGAATTTGTAGACAATTATTCTTCACAATTTGGGGCTATTTCTTAGGGCAGAGTGTGATGGGAGGTGAGCTGCCAAGCCTGGCTTCCTTGTCCTGGCCAGGGTCTTTGATATTTGGAACAGTGACATCTGCAGGTGCAGGTGCAGGACATCTGCACCCTGACTTCTAGGGTATACTAAATCTTTAAAGCCCAGTGGCAGAAAAGCTCACTGCAGATGGAGCTTCATGTATGTGTAACAGCTGGAGGCTGGGTGGGGAGGAGAGCGGGATGGCTCTCCCTCACAGCCCCTTCCTCTGGGCCCCAGGCTCCATGGTGCACAGCAGAAGGCTATTCAGCCTGGCCTTCTCCTGTCCCCTTTGTAGGAGTCCCTTCTTCCTGATACGGCCTTTGGGTCCTTACTTGCACCCTTGAGTGATAGGTGTCTCACACTCTCAATCTCGGGACCTCTTATACCAGTTCATGGGGTGACCGAGTGAGCACTTCTGCCTGCCTCCAGCCCATCACCAGCCTCCCCAGTGGAGTTCGGGATTATCTGCTGTGTGTGCATGTGTGTATTCTTGAGATAGTGACTCCATGGGCGGGCATGCCTGGCCAGTGTGTAGGTGTGCACCCATAGGTGTGCATGTTTGTGCAAGCCGCCAAGGTAGTAGTGTGTTTCTGCACAGGTTTTCAGGGAGGCCGCATGTGGTCCTCATGTCCACGTGAGTGGAGATTTATGCGGTTTCAGTGGTTACTTGTTTGCGGTGGTGTGTGCGCGTGTGAGTTCATCAGGGCCCGTGTGCACACTTATATGTGCCCGTGCGTACTGGCACAGTGGGACCTCCAACAGCGTGAGTCCACTTGTGAGTGCATGTGCTGTGGGTGGTGAATTGGCATGTGTATCATTTGTGCACTGCTGGGTGTGAGCCAGTGTGTGTCCGTGTGCTGCCAAGCCCACTAGTGTTGGCTCCATGAGGGCCAGGATTCTTGTGGGTTTTGTTTACTGCTGAATCTCCAATATCTGCAACCGGGCCGGGTGCCCCAAGCGCCCTCCGAAAGTATTCGTTGTGTGCGCGAATAGACGAAGACTGCCTGAGTTTCTGTAGTCCCCAGCGATGACATGCGTGCTACCCAGGCGGGCTCTGCACCCAGAGCATCCTCAGCACACACTGCACATTAGACAATAGGGTTAAAGGGCCCCAAGCTCACCATCCCACATCCCTTCCCACCAGGCAACCTGTATCAGCCCAGATGTCTTAGGAAGGCAGAGGCCTTCGAGGAGGCAGGCAGGAAATGAGCAGGAAATGAGCAGGGATAGGCTTGCCACCTCCCTGCCCCACCCGGGTCAGGCCTCTCAGAACCAAGCTCACATGCAGCCTGGCCAGGCCTGGAAGGAACCCCACTTCACCCCTCCAGGGGTCTGCACTCCCACCATTATTTAAGCCTGTGATAGGGAACTTGTTGATGAGTCCAGAGATGCGGAGAAACTTGCCCAGAGTCACACAGCCCAGCAGAGTGGAAGCCAGTGTTCAGACCCTGCCGCCTAGCCTGGGGCCCAGTCTACTCAGCTTCAAGCATCATAGATGTGAACCCTCTGAGCCTGCTTCCCTAAGTGGCAGAGGGGTCTTTTCTGATCCAGGGTTCCAGGATCACTCCACAGAGCCCCTCTCAGATTGCTCTGGGTCTCAGTTTCCTCCTCTGATACCCTACCCAGACACCTGGAGATACCTCCAAAGAGGGAGTGTTTGCCCAGAGCAGGCAGCTGCCAGCAAGGCCTCGCACCTGTGCCCCTGACTGCCCTGCAGCCCAGCCAATCCCTGGTCTTCCTGAAGGCTGGTCACTTGTTGCTGGGGCAGAACTTGTTCCCTTCGAAGGACCTCTTTCCCAGCCTCTCTGGGCTTCCTTGTGGGAGTGGAGAGGGGCCAGCCAAGGCCAGGGCTTCCTGAGGATCTACCCTGTAAGGCCCTGCTAGACAGCACTGGGGTGGCTTGTCCCATTCCAACTTGGGGTTGGGGGGGCAGGCTGGGGGCGGGGAGGAAGCTTCTGCCCCAGGGGATTCTGGGTGACTTTTCTCTTTCTCAGTGTTTTCAGGAAGTGTGTGTATTGGCCAGGGCGGCAGGGGGTGGGGGAGGAGGAGAGCAGGAAGCCAAGGGGAGCCAGAGCTGGATGTACACACACACACACACACACACACACACTCACACGCACTCACACTCACTCACTCCTGGACAGATCCAGTTTTAAACAGAAACATACACTCAGACAAGAGATCACAGCCACGCAGAGCGGTACCTGGACCCCGACACGGCCTCAGACACACCCAGGGAACGGGGGCCTGGCTGTCTGCCAGACCAGCCCTGCTCAGACGGGCTGCCTGGTCAGGCACACAGCACTGTCGGGCAGAGCTGTGGGAGTCCTCCGGCCCAGGACCTGGTGGACGTCTGAGGGTGAGCGAGGGGCAGCTTTGGGCTGGGCTGTCAGCAGAGGGCGAGGAGGGAGGCTCCTTCCGAGGGTCTGTCTGGCCCCTCTGGGCAGGGTTTTCTGTGGTCCTCCCTCCGCCTCTCCTTTTCTTGCTCTCGGAATTTTCTCTTTTCTTTCACTTTCTCCACGTCTTGTTTTTCTCTTGCCCTTTCCTTTTCTCCCCTTCTCTTTTCCTTTCCTCTGCCCTGGGCCTTTCAGGCCTCCATCTTCCCATAAGCCTGTCTCCTGGGCCCACTGGGAGCCCATGGTGCCTGGGAAACTGCCTCTGTGGCCTCTGTGGGTGTCTCCCCTTCAGGGAGCTGGTGCTGATCTCAGTTCTGGCTTCTCTCGGTGTCCAGATGAGGGTGTTGTGGCTCTGGGCAGCTCCTACCTGAACCCCTTTGCCCTCCCACCGAGTCCAGGGTAATAGGGAGACCTACTGAGGGCTGGCAGTTAGTTGGTGTGGTTCCTCCCCCACTTCCCCAGGGCAGTAGAGGGATGGGTGCTTATGATGTTGGGTGACTGGGCTGGCCATCCCTCCCCCAAGTTGCTGTGGACCCCTCATGAACTCAACAACCCTGTGCTTGGGTCACTAGGGACATAGAGATGCCTCTCACTAGGTCCTGTCTGTGCATCCAGCCCTGCCCTGTGCCCTTGGCTCATCTTTCCACAGGGCTCAGCAGACACCTACCTGCACCTTCTCCTCCTTCCAGGACAGCTGGGCACTCAGGATGCAGGGGATGAGGTCCATACGGTCATGGGCTCCCTCAGGGATGAACTTCCTTGCTCCATAACCCTCAGGGACCAGCACAGCCCAGACCCGGGAAGCATGAAGAGTTGCCATGGGCGAGCTGGGTCCCTGCCTCCTCCTGCCCATGACAGCACAGCTTGCCTGGGGGAAAGCTCAGTGTAGGCCTGGTGGTAGACATGCCATGGAGGGCCCAACAGGCTGTGTGAGCTTAGAGGAAGGAGCAGTTGAGTGGACTTTCCTGAATGCATGTCCTGAGCACAGTGGAGCTGATGATCTAGATCATTGTGGGGATTAAATGAAAAAGCCTCCCAGAAGAATGCTTAACACATAGTGGGGACTTAGTAAGTGGTAGCTGTTGTTCAGGGAGAAGTGCTAAGAGCTGAATGAGCCTCGGTTGTGAGGGTGGATGCCAGGTTAATCGGGCACTGCTCTATGGAGGGATGAGGGGGTTGTGGCCCGTCTCCAGTGATCAGGATGCGAGTGGGGTGCTGGTCATTCAGTCACCAACACGCGCTCTCCGAAGCCCCCTCTGTGTTGGGTGATGTCATGGCATGGAGAGAGATCAGGCTGAGGGGCATGCTATGGGCTACATCTAAGCAAAGGGAAGCCGGGAAGGGCTTTCCATGCTATGACCTGGGCAGAACTAACAGAACAGAGGCAGGGGAGTGCTGGAGGGGTTGACCTTTGGGTCTCATGATGGAGAAGGAAGGGCAGGGGCAGCCCCGGAGGAAGCAAGGAGCACAGGACTAAGGCCTGAGCCCTGGGTAGCCAGGGCACAAATGAGGAAGTGGACAGCTGGGAAGGTTTGCCCCCGTGGGAAGGTGAGGTCAGGGTAGGAGACAGATGTGGCCAGATCATTGGGCCTCATCCCACCTCTCGGTCCTGCTGGTGAGAGCCCAGGGATTGAGATTCGGCTGGGTTCCTCCAAGGCCTGTGTGACACTTTAGGGGGAAAGTCATGAATCCGAGACACGGTGTGGACCTGGGTCCTTTGTTCTCTGAGGTCAGTTCAGTGAAGCAAACATTGATAGACACAACTATACTGAGTGATCAGAAGTGTGGAGGCTGGAGGAGCCCCAAGGAGGCCCCAGCCCAGCCTGGAGCCTGAGAGGAGGCACAGAGTGGAGGGGGAGGATGTAGAATGTGGACAGGGAAAGGTGTTCCAGATGGAGGGAGCCACATATGCAAATGCCTGGAAGTACGCATTTATGGGGTACAGCTCAAGCAGGCATGGCTGGAATGTGAGTAGGGGATGAGTTCAAGGCCAGCCTGAGGTATTTAGACTGCCTTGCTCTGCTGGCCCATCTGTCCTTATGGTGAAGCCTGGTTCCTTTGGCCAGAGATTGATACAGACAGAAAGATAGGAAGGGAGAGCCAGGGGTCTCCCTGGGGGAAGAGGCCAGGAAGCAGGTTCTTGGCCCATCCTCTTTCATTGCAGCCAGGGTGGAGAAGTTGTGCTGATGACCCTGACCCGTGGGAATGGCTTTCCTTACTGAATTGTCAGTAAGCCTGGTCAGAGAGGAAACTGAGGCTCAGAAGTAAAGTGACCTGCTCTGTGAGGTCAAAACCTGACGTAGAGTCAGCTGGGATTTGAGTGGGTTGAGCCAGCTCAGCCTGCCTCTAAAGCTCTGTCTCTTAGCGAGACTGACCACCCATCTCATTTTTCCCAGGCCAGGCCCTGTTTATACCTTTTATACACTAATAGTGCCTCTTTAAACTGTCAGAAATGTTCTGGTTTATATGATTTTTTTTTAATACGGTTAATTATATGGTCACCCTATTCTTACCCATGTCCCCTCACATGTCCCCAGCCCTCACGTTGAAAGCCGCTGTGTGTATTTGCCCCAGTTCAATTAAACAAACCTTCTCAGGCTGAGGTTCCAGGCTGAGGTGAATCAGCCTGTGCCCCTGTCCAGGAGTGGCCCGGTCTTGCTTTGGGCATAGTTGAGGGGAGCAGATATGTCCACATGTCACTTGGATAGAGGAGAAACAGGCTGAAGGAGCAGGGGAGCCAGGGGTGGTGGGCAGGTGGAGGCCCACTGAGCTGTGGTCTTAGGTACATGTGGGCTTTCCATGGGCTGAGATGGTAGGGAGAGGGTAGTCAGGAGGAAGCAAGCAATGTAAGCCAAGGTTTGGAGGGGGAGGCCACTGAGCACGTGCTCATGTTTGGGGCTGAGGGTTGGGGCCAGTCCTCTGGCCTAGTGGGTCAGTGGTCAGTGGGAAACGTCCCAGCTGGGCCGCAGGTAGAGATTGGAACTGAGGCGGCTCTTAGGGCCTGCTGCCCTAAGGCCAGGACTCCAGCTTGGGCGGGGGCACTCTGTGGGCACTGTCCCTTCCTCTGGGGTTTTCCCACTATACTGTGCCCTCCGGATACCACTTCTCCTTTCCTGGCCTGGCCCTGACTCAGCATGGCCCTGTCCCCTGTGCTAGGCAGGCAAGGATCAGCCAGGAAGGTTCCTGGAAGAGGCGGCTAGAAAGAGGCCTGGAGGTCTATGGGGCAGGGGGTCCCCTTGCTTCCACTTGCTTAGCACATAGTCATTTGCCTGCAAAGACTGTGCTGGAAGAGGGGCCGTGTGCACCGTTCCTCTTTCCCTTCTTGCCGTGGTCACAATGGCCATCAGAGCTGTGATCGTGTTCCCTCTTGGATGGCAACTCCAGAGCTGCCTGCATCCTGAGCTGGGTGGCCAGTGTAAGGAGGCAGGCCTCAGAGAAGCTCTCAGAGCCTGGCTGTGGCCTCATTCGACCCTGTGGTTGAGTTTACAGGCTGTGGTGCCAGGTGCAAATCCCAGCTGTGGGATCCAGGACGAATTACTTTGTGTGTCTCTGTCCCTCAGTTTCCTCCTCTGTAAAGTGGGGATAATAGTCAGCCATACCTTATAGAGCCCTTGTGAGGAGTGAATGAATGAATCCATGTAAAGCACTTAGAAGACAACTGGGAATATATACACATACAGAATACTAATAAGAATTAATTAATCCAGGTCTTCATTTATTTATTCATCCCTGCTGGGTGCTGGGTACGCAATAGCAAAGAAGGTAGTTGCGGCCCCTGCCTCAGGGGGGCAGATCCCTCACAGACAGGACAGTGATGGGGCAGCCGGGGTCCAGGGATGGGAGGACCGTTCCTTCGTCGGCTCCGAGGATGCTCTGTTGCCACCATCTTCCCCTCAGCGCTGGCCCTCATTCCTGGGGGAGGTCAGGGGAGCACTTGGCACTGCTCGGTGTTGGAGGGGCAGAGCCTGTCCCCACCTCCTCTGGGTCAGTCTGACAGGCACTGGCCTCGCAGCCTGGAGTTCCACTCTTAGCTGATCACAGGCCAGGCTTGCGGGGGGCCCCTTCTGCTTGGGGTCTGGGAGGCCATGTGTGATAGACTGCTCTGCCCATCAGGAAGTCTCCAAGGACATTGCAGCTGACCAGCTGGGGTCACACCCTTGGACCTGTGGGTATTTACTCAGTCTCTAGGTCTTCCTCACCCTTTCATTCGCTTTTTTCTCCATCGTGATGGCCAGCCTGTCCACCTACCCTTCTGTCTCCCCGCCACCCATCCATCCAGCCAGCCATTTACTTGTGCTGTCATCCACCCACCCACCCATTCGGCTGCCCGCTCACTGGCCCACTCAGCATGCTCTCGTTGCTGACTCGGCCACTTCCTGCGCTGGGCTGTGGGGGTAAAGAATCAAGCCTGAAGCTGCCCCTGGCCCAAAGAGACTCAGGGTCAGGGAGGGGAGACAGCTGGTACAGTAGGTCCAGCTAGACATTGAGGCTCTCGCGAGTACCATAGGCCCACCTGGCATTTAGGGAGGGAAGGGCGGCCACCAGGGTCAGGGCAGCTCTTCTTCTGCTGCAGGGTCCTGGTCGCAGTCAGTGCCACTGTTCACCCAGCTCTCCGGGGGCCATTCTCTGTGGCCGCCCAGGAGACCGCTCAGGGGTAGGGAACTGAGATTCACGGCAGGTAGGCGTGAGAGCCACCCTGGCTTAGAAAGAAACATCTTGACTCAAGGGTCCAGTATGTCCTCTAACGACCCCACAGGTGTGGTTTCAGGTTCGTACATGGGATGTGGCCATTTACAAGCCAGCACCCTCAGGGAAGCCCGAAGCTCCAGCTTCTCCCGCAGGTGGAGAGCCCACCTGCAGTTTCTAGTCTAGGTACAGTGCCTTACTCAGGCCACTTTTGTCCAAGGCAGTGTTGCCAAGGAGAATGGCTGACCTACCACCTGCAGCCAGTTTCTAGGGGAACAGCGTGAGGAAGCTAACTGCAGGTCACATTCTTTCCCCACACACGGAGAGGAGACAATGAGAGGACAGGGTGATATGGAAGTAGCCATGTGTCCTAGGAGTATGGTTCTCCCGTGGAGTCAGGGTTCAGGTCTTGGCTTAGATGCTAGCAGGATGCCTGGCACAAAGGACGGAGCTACTTTAAAAAATGTTAATTGGAATAATTTGTTGAAAGCTTGTAACAGAGGGGAAGGTGGGCAGGGTCTGGGGGAGTGTGAAAGAGGGGTCAGGAAAGACTTTCAGAGAAGCAGAATTTAAGTTTGGAGTTAAAAGACAAGAGGATGTTCTCTAGTCAGAGCCTAGGAAGAAGGGGCTCCTGGAGGAGGCAAGAGCAGGAACAAAGGCCTGGCATGATCATGCCCCAGCCCTGGCTTGCTTTTGCGGTCGACACACATTGCCAATCACTGCCAGGAACACTGAGGCAATAACCAGGCTGAAAATAACCAGTGAGACAAGTTGCTCACCCACTCTGGTGTTCCTCCTTGGCCCCTGCCAGACGCTGGCTGAGACAGTGGGTGGCGCCAGGCTTCTGGGGCTTAGGTGCCTTGTTCAAGCTGTGTGGGCACACAACATGCCTTGTCTTGGTTAATTCTCCAAACACCCCGTCAGATCGGTGATGTAGTCCCCGTTCTACAGAAGAGGAAACTGAGGCTCAGAGAGGCTAAGTGCTTTCCCTTGGACACATAGGAACCAAGACTGAGGCAGGGTTCAAGCTCCTATCCGATGCCAAAGCCAGGAGACACTCAGCCTGTAGGGAGCAGTGTGATCTCTGCAGAGACAGATACACGGAGCACTGTGGCTGTGGGAGCCCAGGGGGCCCTGAACCTGGCCTTGGAGTTGGGGAAGGGTTTTGGTGGGGGGGCGGGATGGTGATAGCAGAGATGAGGGGCTGGTGTGCAAGAGGAGTGTGGTGGGCAAAAAGTGTTAGCAAGGATGTGTAGAAGAAGGAACCCTCGGTGCACTGTTGATGAGAATGCAAGTTTTTGCAGCCACTGTGGAAAACAGCATGGAGGTTCCTCAAAAAAATAAAAATAGAACTACCCTATAATCCAGTAATTCCACTGCTGGGTATTTACCCAAAGGAAATGAAAACACTAATTCAAAAAAGTGTATGCAGCCCTGTTTATTGTAGAATTGTTTACAATAGCCAAGATATGGAAGCAACCTAAGTGTCCCTTGATAGATGAATGGATAAAGAAGATGTGGGAGATATATATTTATATGTGTGTGTGTGTGTGTGTGTGTGTGTATACACATGTATAAAATATTATTCAGCCATAAAAAAGAATGAGACCGTGCCATGTGCAACAACATGGATGGACCTAGAGGCTGTGATGCTAAGTGAAATCAATCAGTCAGAGAAAGACAAATACCATATGATTTCACTCATATGTGGAATTTAAGAAACAAAAAGATAACAAAAAAGACAAAAAGCCAGCACTTAAATATGGAGAGCAAATTGGTTGTTACCAGAGGGGAGGGGAGCAGGGGGATGGGGGGAAGAGGTGAAGGGGAAATGGAGTACACTTAGCATGATGAGCCTTGAGAAATGTGTAGAATTGGCGAATCATCATATTGTACACATGAAACTAATATAACACTGTATGGTAATTGTATTGGAATTTTAAAAAAATAGAGGGGTATGGTGGGATCAGGTGAGTTTGAGGGGTCTGAGGGCACCCAGGGGGTGGTGAACATCCGTGTCTGGGGCTAGAGAGAAGGTGGTCTTGAGCCAGAGACCCACAACTCAGGGCCTTAGGACTTGGTTTTCAAGGCTCTGGTCTGTGCCCTTGGCCTGGATGCCCATTTTGATCCTGACCCATCCACTCGCCAACAAATACCTTCTTATCCTTAAAAGCTCAGGTCAAGCATCACCTCCTCCAGTCTAATCTGACTTCCCAGGCTAGGATGCAGACCACCCCCCCTCCAGTCTAATCTGACTTCCCAGGCTAGGATGCAGACCACCCCCTAACCCCTTCTGGCTCTTCTAGATTGGAGACCCTATGGGTACATGTGACTGAAAGCTAGAGCTTTGGGGACAGGTGACCCGGTCACAGCAATGCAGGGCCAGCTCATGGCCAAAGAAGGGGCCCGCTTCCTTTAAGCTTGAGGAGCTTGGAGGTTTGGGGGTAGGGGAGTGAGGTGAGGGGGGCTCGTTTCTGAGTTTGTGGAATGAATGAGCTTTGCTGCAGCTCAGGTGCGCTGGGGGCTTAGTGGGTTAGAGTCCTGGCTCTGTCACATAGTGAGCCAGCCCAGTGACTCAGCTGCCTGGAGCTAACCCCCTGGTGCCCAACTTTTGGTCTCTTCCCAGCCTTCCCTCCAAGGAAGAGGAGTTACTGTCACCACTGCTGTCCTCCCCTCCCCAGCCAGAGCCTGAGGAGCCCCCAGCCACCCTCCCCCGGGTGCCTCCACAGCCCCCGTCTCCACCTCCCAGCCCCCCGGAGATCCCCCCGAAACCTCTTCGCCTGCTCCCCGAGTTCGGTGAGTGCGTAGCCAGGCATGGGGTTCCCAGTGCATAGCATGGAATCAGGGCCCCTCCAGAGTCTGCAAGGATGCAAGGATCGAACTTTCTGTTGGGTTCTGCCACCAACACAGTGTGGCTCTGGACAGGTGAGCATCATTCTCTTCATCCTCACAATGGAGACGGCACCCACCCACCTATCTGACCTACTGACTGTTAAGTGCATGTAGCAAACTTTCTGAGTGGCTCCTGGTTTAAAGTCTAGGAATATTTTCCATGGTTGTTGATGGTTTGCTTTTCCTTGGATTGTCCGTTTTTCTTGATTCTTGATTCTTGTTACTTTTTTAGGCTTTTTTTTTTAAAAGATTTTATTTATTTATTTGAGAGAGAGAGAATGAGACAGAGAGCATGAGAGGGGGGAGGGTCAGAGAGAGAGGCAGACTCCCTGCTGAGCAGGGAGCCCGACGTGGGACTCGATCCCGGGACTCCAGGATCATGACCCGAGCCGAAGGCAGTCGCCCAACCAACTGAGCCACCCAGGCGCCCTTTTTTAGGCTTTTTAGACAGCCCCTGCCTCTGACCCCCAAACTTGCCACCTATTCAGACCTCCTCTCCTTTGGCCACCCCTAGTACTGTCCTATGAAGCCCTGAGAGTATAAATAGCATTTCCTGTCCCCTGTGCCTATTTCTGAAAGCCGGGCTGGAATGAGGGTTTCTTTTTGGCTGAGGGTGTCTTATGTGAAGCCAGGCCAGGGTGCCCAGGAAGGGAGGCTAGGTTCCTTGCTTCTGAGTCTCCCCCCACCTCTCTCTCTCCTCAGATGACTCTGACTACGATGAGGTTCCAGAGGAGGGGCCAGGGGCCCCAGCCGGCCTGATGACCAAGAAGGTGGGCCAGGTGGTGATTAGGGTTTGGGCTCTCCGTCAGAGAGGAGGGTGGGCTGCCCAGGTGCGTTGCAAACCCTGGGGACCACCAGAGAGAGAAAGGGCCATCGGTTCCTGGGAGAGCTTCCTTCCCCCTTGTCGTCTGGCCATGCAGGGCTTGGGGATGGAGCATAGCACCTGAGCTCTGGGCCAGGGGTCTGCGGGCGCTTGCTTGTGGCCCCAGCTCCAGCCTCCCGCCACATCTGGACGGCTGTGTATGGCCTCCTCTCTCCCCTGGGGTTTTGAGCACTTCTCCCTTGGAGAGTCTCCCTCCATCTCTTTCACTTTCTGTGTTCCTGGGTTCCACGGGTGTCTTAACTCTCCATGCCTGAGTACTTTTCACTATCCCTTCATCTTTCTGTCTTTGATGCTGTCTCCCTGGGCCCCTGTGTGGTCTGCCGACAGGGGGAGGGTGTGAAAACAGCAGGGAAAGGGCTGAGTTGTGTGGGTCCTGGATGGAGTGGACCACGGGGGCGTGGCACCCCTGGGTGGGTGTGATCTGGGGCTCGAAGGGAAGCATGATGCTGAGTGGGTCTGGGGGGGGTGCCAGGAGGAGCTCCCAGTGAGCCACTTCCCACGGGCTGTGCGTGTGGCCAGTCTGCTGAGCGAGGGGGAGGAACTGTCTGGGGACGACGACCAAGGAGATGAAGATGAGGATGACCATGCCTATGAGGGCGTCCCCAAGTAAGTGTCTACTCTTCCCCGGTGGTTGTCCCACCCAGCCACCCTCCTTTCCCAAGCACAGCCCGGCCACTCCACCTCTTCGGCGCCTCCCCTGGGGGAGCCCCCTTCCTGGGCTCCCTCATTCCCTCTCCTCTTTCCCCAGTGGTGGATGGCACGCCAGCAGCCTGAGCCCATCCCTGCCCAGCAGCCTCCTGATCCCCGAGCTCCCACCACCCCCCATGGACGGGCTCCCTGGGGACCCCACCGCCATCACACCGGTCATCAAGGCCGGCTGGCTGGACAAGAACCCACCGCAGGGGTGAGTGAGGCCTGTTAGGTTCTGCTGGTTCTCTGCATGGAGATGGGAGTGCTCTAGGATGCTGGTCATACCAGATCTGAAAAACCAGAAGGGCTAACGTTATTTGAACAGGTCTCTCTGCAGGCAGACTGTAAGTGGATCATCCCCACCAGACGTATGTTTTATTACCCTTAAAATTGGGAAGGCCTACTTTGAGTCTGACTTCAGTCATTCTTGCTGTAGATAAAAACACATCTTCTCAGTGACCATTGGGTTCCTTCCTCCCTTGAACCTGGCTATTCCTAACTTTGTATGTGACTGCCAGAGGGGGCTGGGGTAATCTTGGAGCCTCCCCTCTAATCCCCAATCCTTTGCTCTGTTGTCCCTCTGTCTCTGCTTCTCCAGATCTTATATCTATCAGAAGCGATGGGTAAGACTGGATGCCGATCACCTGCGATACTTTGACAGTAACAAGGTGAGGCCCCTGTTGGTCCCCGACAGGACCCCTGCTCCAGCCTGGCCCTGGGCCGACCCTTGACACTGGACGTAGGTGGAGTCCCTCCCCAGACGAGTCCTCACCAGAGCTCCAGTCTGACTCCTTGAGCCGTGTCTTCTGGCCGGTCGGCCAGCTGTGGGCTGTGGTCAGGGTCAGTGTAGGGGCTGTCCCTGACCACCTGTGGGAGACGGAGCTGTAGTTAACTTTGGTTTCAGCTGAGGTTGAGGGAGCCAAGGAGGGGCTGGGCCTCTGGGTGCCCCACCCCCCACAGTACGGCTTCCTTCTCTTCCCCAGGATGCCTACTCTAAGCGCTTTATCTCTGTGGCCTGCATCTCCCGCGTGGCTGCCATTGGGGACCAGAAGTTTGAAGTGATCACGAACAACCGAACCTTTGCCTTCCGGGCAGAGAGTGATGGTGAGGTGGAGGGCAGGGAGAAGACTGGCAGTTTGGCCTGATAAGTGGGGGTTGGGGGGTTGGGGGGGGTGGAGATAAGTTTGGGTGGTGGGAGAACCGAGGCACCTCTGCTCCCCCCACATCAAACCCAGAGAGGAGTCCATCCTCTACGAGGTAGGGGAGAGTGAGGGGCACTCTTGGACTGGCTCTGTGCTTGAGATACCCACTGAGTCCTCAGAACCATTATATTTCCGTTTACAGGGGAATAGGCTCAGATAGGCGAAGTGGCTTGCTCAGTGTAGCTTGTCCAAGTCAGAGAACTCAGATCGTCGGAGATAGGTGGGCCAGTCTGGGTGGACTTGCTGGTAGAGGTGTTGCCTGAGGAGCCTGGAGGGCCGCCAGGCTGACCTCAGACTGACTGCCCCCTTTGCCTGCAGCGGAGCGGAAGGAGTGGGTGCGGGCCCTGCAGCAGGCAGCGGCCGAGCAGGGAGCCCGGGCCCGGCTGTCTAGCACTTACCCTTTGGGTGTCCGGGGCCCAGAGCTGCCTGACCATGCTGGCAGCCTGGAACTACGCGGTTTCAAGAATAAACTGTATGTGGCTGTGGTTGGGGACAAAGTGCAGCTGTACAAGAATCTGGAGGTGCGAAGGGGTCAGCCAGTTTGCTAAACCTCTTCTCTGCCCCCTGCACACCCGGTCCCTCAGCGTTCCCCCTGCCCTGTGCCCACCCGGTTCCTCAGCCTGCACCCTGCCCACCTGGTCCCTCAGCCTTCCCCCTGCCCCATGCCTACCTGGTCCCTCAGCCCTGCCCCCTGCCCACCCTGGTCCCTCAGCCCTGCCCCCTGCCCACCTGGTCCCTCAGCGTTCCCCCTGCCCTGTGCCCACCCGGTCCCTCAGCCCTACCCCCTGCCCACCCTGGTCCCTCAGCCCCTCAGCCCTGCCCCTTCCCTTTCTTCCTTCCCCTGGCTGAGCTCAGCCCTGTGTTGCCCACCCTTCCTGCTCCTAGTTCTGTCCCTGCCCCCTGCCTGGTCCCTGAGGATTATCTTCCCACCACTGCCCTGCCCCCTGCCCTCCCCTCCCTATTGCTACATGGCCCCTGACCCTGGGTCCATTTACCCATGTCCAGATTCCTGAGCCCTCTTTATCTCCTTCCAAGGTACTTTCTAGTCCCTAAGGTACTACCTCCTCTTCCTCTCTATCCCTCCCTGGGCCTTGAGCCCTGCCCCCAGGCCTTGCCCTCACCCCCTCCCCCCTACCTGCCAGGAGTACCACCTGGGCATTGGCATCACCTTCATTGACATGAGTGTAGGCAACGTGAAGGAAGCAGACCGGCGCAGCTTCGACCTCACCACCCCCTACCGCATCTTCAGGTAAGCCTGTCTCCCTTCACTTACCTGCATCATCTCTCTCTGCCAGGATTTTCTTCTTGCTTATGTGGGAAGCTGCCCCTTCTTCTAGAATGGATTTCTCCCCTCCCTTCCCAGCCCCCCCATCCTTTACCTTCACTCACTAACCTGCTCTGACCCTTCCCTTCTAAGAAGTCTCCCTTTTACCCCACCCCCCTCTGGCCATCACCATCCCCCCTTCCCCTTGCTCGCTCCCGTCAGCTGCCACCTCTGGGGCACTGGGCCAAGCCCAAGGTCGCCTCATGTGTATTAGTCAGCTTGGCTGCCGTGCATGACAGTGTAGCACAGATGGGGGGGGGGGGGGGCTTCAACAATGGAAGTTTATTTTCTCACAGTTTTAGAGGCTGGAAGTCCAAGGTCAAGGAGCCATCAGAGTTAGTTTCTGGTGAGGCCCCTCTTCCTGGCTTGTAGATGGCCACCTCCTCACTGTGTTCTCACACGGCTTTTCCTCTGTGTGCAGGTAGAGAGACAGTGAGCTATCTGGTGTCCCTTCCTCTTTTTATAAAGAAACCAGTCTTGTCAGATTAGAGTCCTACTCTTATGACATTATTTAACCTTAATTACTTCCCTAAAGGCCCTATCTCCAGATGCAGTCACACTGGGGGACACAGTTCAGTCCATAACATCCTGGGTCCACCACTGAGTCACTGTATGACCCGGGCACATCGCTTGACCTCTCTGTGCCTCAGTTCTCTTCCTCTGTGAGTAAGACCATGGCAGTCTTGGTAAAGCTGTTCCCTGACTCAGTGCGTGGTAACTGTCAACACCAGCACCATCGCACCTCCGCTGTCCTGGCCTTTGTCCTTAGCTTAGATCTCTGTCTTCCGCAGGGACTTTGTCCTGAGCTCCAGACCTGCATGTCCAACAGTTTTGTGGGTGTATGTCCCCCGTGACTTCCTCCTCGACTCCCTGGACCTCCCAGGCCCCTGTCTCCACCCATGGGGACGCCTGCCTCTCCCACGCAGCCCCATGCATGCCCGGCACAACCCCTGCCTTGCCTCCATGGCTCTCTCACCTCCGTTTGGCCCCTCCCCTTGGTCCCTCCCCATTTTGTCCCAGGCCAGGGAGGTCTCTGGCCCAGTGGCGGCACCGCCTCGTGCGTTGGCTGCTTGTCTGTGACTGCCAATGGGGTCTTGTCTTTTCTTTTTGTTGAAAGCCAAGTTTTTATTTGTTTATTTCTTGCCTTTGAAGTAATCTTGGATGACATCCTTGGCCTGAGATTCTTTGCCATCATCCTTAACTACCACACAACTGCGACCAACCACTTCCCAGTGTTTTCCTTGACTGTCGGTTTTACAGAGGCCTGCCTATTCACCGAGTTTCTTGTTGTCATCAACTTTAATTAGGTTGATTTGGTGTTCAGCACCAAGGGTCTCCATCAGCCTGACATATGTAGGCCGAGCCCACCGGATGTAAGAACATGAAGACAGGCGTAGTGCTTAGCTAAGGCCTTGGCAGCCTGCAGATTCCACGTGTGAGGACTTCTTGGATGAGCATGGTCTTCAGCACTCTGGTCAGGCAGCATTAATGCCTGTCAAATCTCTAGCAGTGACACCTTTTTTGGCCATGGTAGTGAGTTATAGGGGTAGCCGAATCTTGACTGCACACATAGGTGGGGTGGTGGTGGCAGGGAAAGAAAGAACCAGAGAAGACATCTCTTTACCCTCTCCTCTGCCCCACTGAAACCCTCCACTGCTTCTCTGTTGACCTCTGGGTGCACTTTGACCTCCTCTGCCCAGCACAGGCTTGTGCGTATATGTCTCCCGGCCTCCTCTCTGCCAGTCTGCCTGTCTTAGCCGCAGGTCCCAAAATGCCCCATGTACCATTCTGCCCCTTTGCACATGCTATTCCCTCTGTCGAATGACTTTTCACCTCTTCTCCTGGCTAAGCCCTTCTCATCTGTCAAGTCTTAGCTCAGGCATCATTTCTTCCCAGCAGCCTCTTCTATTTCCTGGGTGGGGCAGTGCCTGCCTGGGCTCCCCCAGCCCCCACGTGTCTCTTAAGGTTCATGGTACCCTTGCTTCTGTCCATGCCCACCTTCCTCACAGACCCAGGATGCCTCCCTCTTCCGGTTATGAGTGCTCAACTCCTTGCTCCTCCCACTTCATGCTGTGCCTCTTCATGCTGCCCGCAAATCTCTCTGAGCCCTCTCCCACCAGCCCCCACCCCCCACTCCTGTGTCCCTAGCTTCTCGGCCGAAACGGAGCTAGAGAAGGAGCAGTGGCTGGAGGCCATGCAGGGAGCCATTGCTGAGGCCCTGTCTACCTCGGAGGTGGCCGAGCGCATCTGGGCCGTGGCCCCCAACAGGTTCTGTGCCGACTGCGGAGCTGCCCAGCCTGACTGGGCCTCCATCAACCTCTGTGTCGTCATCTGCAAGCGCTGTGCAGGTGTGTGGGGCTGGGGCACCAGGCTGAGGCACGACAGGGCTGGTGTGTCGGGATGGCAGGTGGCCTGTCTGGCCGGAGGGGCCGAAGCCAAGACGGTAGTCAGATCCTTGTCGATGAAGTTGCATCTGTGCTCCAGGCCTTTCTTACTGTGATGAGCCTGCAGTCCTGAAATTGCAAGGCAGGGATTTGACTGCACACGCCGTGGGTAGGACACTGAGGCCCAGAGAGGGGAAATGGTTCATTGCGGGTGGCCCGGCAAGTAAGTCTGGATTTGAGCCCAGTCCAGTTGGGGTCCAGCACCACCCCCTCCCCGTCACATCAGAGGAGTGGAGGGAAGCGAGACAGGCGGGGCTAGCAGGGCTCTGCATGCAGTGGGAGGAGCTGATGTTTCATCTGGAGGAGATGGGAGGCAGGGGTGGGAGGGCCATGGTCAGATTCATGCCTCAGACCCTGGCTGGTGGGTGGAATCTGAGACTGGAGGCCAGTGGGGAGGCTGTTAATGGCTCCATGAGAGAGAGGAACAGGCTAAGGCCTGGTCTGGGGAAGTGATGCAGAGAACTCGAGGGATGTACAGGATCTGTGGTGTCAAAGTCGCCGTGACAGATCAGATGAGGAGGGAGAGAAAGACAGAGGCTGGAGTCCAAGATGCATTCATCTCTCCACCTGGCATTTATTGGGGGTCTATGCTGTGCCAGACACCGTGGGGTGTTAGGGATTTGGCTCTCAGGGGAGCTGATGATGCCCAGGTGGCAGCTTTGGGCAGCTTGAGATGGGGATCTGGGGCAGGGGATAGTTCTGGGGAGGTGCTGAGCTAGGGCAAACGTCCAGGAGGCCTGGGGCTGTGAGGTCTGCGTTCAGGAAAGAAATGACTTGATTTAGAAAGTTGTCAGCTCACGGAGGGGTGCGGGTGACTGGTGTGGATGAGGTGCTCCATAGGAGGCTGCAGAGGGGGTGAGGCTGAAGCCAAAACTAGGTGGTGCTAGGTGCTCCTAGTGCCCCAGCCTGCTCCCTACCCCAGGGCTCCTTCAGACCTGTAACTGAGGTAAGGCTGCATTCTCTCCAGCCCCAACTTGCCCTGGCCTCTCATTCCACAGAGATTTACTAAGTGCTCACTGCATGCCAGACTTTGTTCTAGGCACAGAGGCTACACCCTAAAGCAGACACTCAAGGTTCCTGCCATCAGGCAGCTTACATTCTAGTGGGGAGAGGCAGAAAATACATACACAAACCAATAGAAATATCAGGTAATAAAGTGCTAGGCAGAGAATGTGTTTGTCAGGAAGCCCTGTCTGAGGAGATGACCTGTCAGCTGAGACCTAAATGTGAGGAGGGAGCCAGCCTTGGGGAGATGGGGGAAGAGAGTCCAGGCAGAAAGAACTGTGAGTGCAAAGGCCCTGAGGCAGGAATGAGTTGGCTGATTAGAAGAGGGAGGAGAGTATGGCTGAGCAGGATTGGGGTTGGGGGAAATTCTGAGATGAGATTGCAGGAGAAGCAGGTAAGGAATTTAGATCTAATTCTGGGGAGCCACTGGGGGGTCTAAAGCAGGGATTTGAAATAAGGGGATTTGCATTTTAAGGAAATCACTCTGGGGGCACTCTGGCTCAGTTGGTATGTGACTCTTGATCTCAGAGTGGGGATCGGGGTCATGAGTTCAAGCCCCATGTTGGGCATAGAGCTTACTTTAAAAAAAAAAATCAAAAAGATCACAGTGGCTGGGCCGTGCAGAGTGACCTGGGGCGGGGGGGGGGGGGGGACTTTTCGGTTCTGTGGTGCCTGGAGCAGGGGTGTGTGTGGCCGGCACTGGGAACAGCCTCTCCATGTCTGCCCCTGCTTGGGCTCCACAGGGAGGCAGGGAGGGCGGGAAGGTAAGTGCTCATGTGAAGGTGAGGGCCCTCTGTCTGCAGGGGAGCACCGTGGCCTGGGCGCTGCTGTCTCCAAGGTGCGGAGCCTGAAGATGGACAGGAAGGTGTGGACTGAAACACTCATCGAGGTGGGGAGGCCTTGCTTGCCACCTGCATTTGGGGTCTGCTCCACTCCACCGCTACCTGGGTCTCCCCACTCCTCTCCCCACTCACAGACCTTGGCCCCCTGGAGCTAGAAGAGACCTTTGGAATCATCTAGTGGGTGGGGATTTTGGAAAAGTTGATTTTTGGCAAAGTCACCAAACTGGCCAGTGAGCTAAGAATGTTTTTACAGTTTTAAAGGGTTGGTTAAAAAAAAAAAAAGGGGAATACACAACAAACTGTCGTGCAGAGCCTAAACTATTTACTTCATCTGCACGCACATACGCCAGTGTGTATGAGCACATGCGTCTGGGGGCACACTTACATGTGCATGTGCCCCTATCTACTTGGGGTCCCCACACCGAGGTGTGCGGTGGTTACAGAGGAGAACCTACAGCAGGAGGCTGACCACACGGGGCCTTCCTGACAGCCCCAGCCAAGCTGCAGGCCCCAGTGCAGTTTGGCTGTCACATCCCCTGTGAGTTAGGGTTAGAATCCCCAGTTTAAAGATGAGGACGTGGAGGCCCAGGGAGAGAAGATGGCTTGCCCAAAGTCACAGAGTGAGTCAGTGGTGGCAGGGTCTGTTTCTGCTTTTTCTCTTCCATGACCCAGCGTCCCCACACAGGACCTGACAAAGAGGCAGGATGGGGGGCCCGGGAAATGGCTGTGGGACGAATGATCAGCAAAGTGAAAGGATTAATAAACTAGTCCCCTGATGACTGGACCCCTGCATCTGTGCCCCCAGCATCTACCCCTGCTCCTCCTCCCCTGATCCCAGAGAGGAATGTCAAGGACAGGAGAGGTTTCCAAAATCCTTACCCACCCCATTGGCTGACAGGTTAACTACCCCGCCCCCCACCCTCGCCCAAGCTGTGATAGCCTCAGGAATGCAGAATTCCAGATGTGGGACTGGGTGGGGGAAATAGCAAGGCCCCCAACCAGACACCAGGCTTGGGGCATCCAGCTGTCGGACTGTCTGCCTCTCGTCCTGTCATTGAGCTGAGGAACTGGGTTTGGGCCCATAGCCACCGACTGGCCAGGCTGCCCCTCAGCTTCCCTGATGGGAAAGTGGGTGGGTGGCCTGGCTCGCCCAGCCCCTCTCCTGACAACCTCAAAACAAAGATTTTACCAGACACATGGGCCTGTCCATAGGCTTCCCGTCTGACCTCTTGCCCACACCCACAGCTCTTCTTACATCTGGGCAATGGCACTGGGAACCGCTTCTGGGCGGCCAACGTGCCCCCCAGTGAGGCTCTGCAGCCCAACAGCAGCCCTGGTGCCCGGCGGCGCCACCTGGAGGCCAAATACCGTGAGGGCAAGTACCGCCGCTACCACCCGCTCTTTGGCAACCAGGAGGAACTGGACAAGGTCAGGGCACTGGGCCTCTGGGGCCCCTGGAGACCACCTGCTTTCTTTCTACCCGCCCCCCCCTTATTGCTCTCTCTGTCTCAGCTCATCTCTTCCATCAGCTCACAGTGATGAGTTGGCATATGGGGAAACTGAGGCCCAGAAGGCGGAAGGGCCCTGCCTAAGCCACAGGGAGAGTTGGGGCAAAGCAAGGAGGAGTCAGGCCTGACCCTTGGGCCAAATCCACATCCCCAGCATCTGTCGGCCTCCCTCCCCTCCTGATTCCTCTGTCTCCCGGACCGTCCTGCTCCTTGTGAATCCTGCCAAAAGGAGTGAACTTGATGGGGATGCTATTTCCTGTCAGGCTCATGAAAAACAGCTGGCTGCTCTGACCCACCCCCATCCACACCCCACTGAAGCTGAGGCCCCACATGGGCCCCAGGCCCTGACAGGCTGGGAGCCAAGCCCTGGGCCCTGGTCTGGCTCAGCCTGAGTGGGAGGTTGCCTGCTCTGAGGCAGGGGGATGCCACTTGTGACCTCTGATTGGCCTTCAGCCCCTCCCCCAAGCAGCCCCACCCAGGCAGGCTCAGGCCAGCTAGAAGCCCAGTGGGAGCCAGGCCTCCACCTCCCAGGAACCCAGGCGTCCAGCCCCCAGCCCAGCCCAGGCTAGCCCGCCAGCTAGGAGGGGCAGCAACTCCCATTGGTCGGGAGGGCTGGGCAGGCGGTGAGGAATTCAAATGTGGGAGGAATTAGCTACAAAGCACCCCCCTCTGCCCTTCCACAAGGCAGAAGGAGCTTGAGATCCTCTAGAGAACAGGCTTGGCAGCTGATTGGGTCCTAGGGGCTGCTAGTAGGGGTGAGCCCTGGGCCCCTGGGGTGGCCCCTACCCACCCTCCTAATCCCTTGGCCTTTCTCTTCCTCCCCCTCTCCTCTCTCTCTCTGTCCTTCCTGCCTCTTTGAACCTGAGGATGGGCCTCCAGACTTGGGTGACTCCTTCCTCTTCCTCTCCTCCCCCCAGCCCCCCTTCCCCCTGGCCCCCCCCCCCCGGGTTGGGCGTAACCCCCCCCCCCCCCCCCCCAGGCTCTGTGTGCTGCAGTCACTACCACAGACCTGGCTGAGACCCAAGCTCTCCTGGGCTGTGGGGCTGGGGTCAACTGCTTCTCAGGGGATCCTGAGGCTCCCACGCCCCTGGCTCTTGCCGAGCAGGCAGGCCAGATACTGCAGATGGAATTCCTTCGGAACAACCGGACCACGGGTGAGTGGCCAGTGGGACTGTCCACCTTGAGGAATGGGGCCCTCCTGCTGCCACGGTCTGGCCCTTTGATAGGGGTGCTGGGTGGGGGTCTGCCAGAAGCTGTGCATGACCCTGTGAGGTCAGATAGATGTACCACTTGAGCTGTGATTGCAGCTACTTGAGGGGCCCTGGTACAACAGTGTGTGGCCTGGGGTATGTTTGGGTTTGCATGTCAGTGTACATTTGTGCGTCTGGCTTCCCCTTCCTGTGTGTGTCCCTTTGTGTCTGTCTCTGCATCTCTCTTTCTGGATTTGTGGGTCCCTCCCTGCCCTGCAGTGTGGGCCTTGAGGGTGGCATCTGTGTGCCCGTGTCCGTGCATCTCTGAGCCACAGTGGATCTGTGTCTCCTTGCCCCTGGGGATGTTGAGGGCTTTGGGGTTTGTGTAGCTGCAGAGTATCTGAGTTGCTGTGTGGGGGTTGCATTTCTCTGTGTGCGAGTGACCCACGGTGACGGCAGCCCTGTCTGCTGCTTTGTCTGGGCGGGGCTTTGTCGCAGACTGGGGTTGGGTCCCCTTGGGCTGTCCCTCTCCGGCTGGGTAAGGAGGGGAAGGTGGGGGGTGAGCACTGCTGGTCATGGCTCAGGGCTGGCCTCTGGGGCCATTTCCGAGGACCAAGGGTGGAGCTCGGCGGCCAGAGCTCGGCTCATGGCCATGGGTGGGTGGGGTGTGCTGGGCTGGAGCAAGCCCAGGTGTCCAGGGAGGCGCAGGAGACCACCCAGCTGGCTTGGCCTTTGGGACCGCTGGGAGCAGGGCTGGAGACGGGCTGCTTCCTTAGGCTTTGTATTATCTGGGACAAACCTCCTTCTGGGGATTGTTAGTGAGTTTGCCTAAGACCCCTCATTCTAGTGTGCTTGCCCTGCACCTCCGCAGAGAGAGTGGGCTGGGCTGGGCTGGGGAGTCAGGAGGGCTTCCTGGCAGGGGAGGTACTGGAGCTGGGCCTTGGAATTTGCACAAGTGGGGAGAGGTGGAGAATGCCTTGGGCAGAGCCCGGGATGTGGCAGTGAGAGCCTGAGGGTGACAGTCACGGGGCTGTGACTTGAATGTAAGCTAGGTGGGGGTGAGGGGGACACCCTGGGATGGCGAGCATGAGCAGCCATTCCTCCGCCCCCCGCCCCCACACCTTCCCTAAAGAGGTACCTCGGCTGGAGTCAACGAAGCCCCTGGAAAAGCACTACTCAGTTGTCTTGCCAACTGTGAGCCACAGTGGCTTTCTCTACAAGACCGCTTCGGCCGGCAAGCTGCTGCAGGACCGCCGTGCCCGGGAAGGTGGGTGCCGGGCCAGACCCCGTTCCTGCCATGGCATTCTGGCATGGTGCAGGGCCAGAGAAGCAAGGGCAGGCTGGGCTGGTGGACCCATGAGGGTGCCAAGTATACTGTGGCAGAGTCACTCTAGAGGGCTTCTGGGATGTAGTCTCTGGGACAAGTAGATGCTTAATAAATGGGCCAGTAGGGGTGGGAGTGGGGCCTGGCACTGCAGAGCAAGTCACTGCTAGAGTTCCTTTAGGCTAAAAAAGCCATTATTGAGCACCTGCTGGTTGCTGGGCATCTGGCATTTGGAGCCAGACGGAGCTAAGCTTAGAGCCCCATCCCTTTGTCATCTTTGCCTTCCATTTGCTCCCCAACTCAGTACAATCCACAGTCCTTCCCACATCCCACAGGGACCTGCACGTCAACCCTCCCACCTCATGACCTGTGACCCCTCTCCCCTCACTCACTCTGCTGCAGCTTTACTGGCCTCCTTGCTGTTTCTCAAACATGTACATTCACTTCCCCCAGGGCCTTTGCATTTGCTCTGCCCCCTGCCTAAAATGCTTTTCCCCAAGATATCTGCATGATCAGTCCCCTCACTTCAGTCCAGTGTTTAAATGTTACTCCTTAGAGACCTCATCCATGACCATTTTATCCAAAAGAGCATGCCCTATTTACCCTACTTTTTCCCTAATTTCACACCACTTAGCTGACATTAATTTGTCTATTTATAGATGTGTCCAGTGGGGCACAGAGAAACACTGGACACATCTATAAACAGACAGCTTAACACTCTATAAGCTCCCCTTGGTAACCACTGTACCCCAGCACCTAGAACGGCTCCTAGCACAGTGGGCACTTGGCAGACGTTGCGGGACGAAGAGTGAGGCAGGGCTGGTGCTCCTGGAGGGGCCCAGCCTGTGGGGGCAGGCTCTGGGATACACTGCCCTCAGAGGACAGAGGTCATAGCCTTGCAGACAGGACTGTGGGAATATTGTTGAGACCGTTGCTCTGCATCCCTGAGCACCCCTCTGTGAAGCCCTCTAGCACCCAAAGAGATTTCTTTGGCACTCTGTGCTGTTCACCACCTCACTGCCCTTGGGGCAGTGCCCCTAGTCTACCTCCCTCTGCCTGATAATGTCATTTATGTAACTGCCTGAGTCATCCTTTTTGCCCTGGGTGCCAGGAAGCTCTGAGACAATGTGAAGCTCAATGCTGTGAACTGTATGAGCCTGCATGGCCTTGACATTTGGTTCTTTCTCCTGCCTTTCCTGGTCCAGATTCGCATTTCCTTTCCTTTCTGGGATCTTGTCAGTTTCCTCAGAGCCGTTATAGGAGGGGACAGAGTATAGAGCAATGGGTGCCACTGGCAGGGAGGGCGAGAGCGCGGGGTGGGCATGGAAGCTTCCTGTGGCATGCAGGCTGGACTCGGAGGGTGGAGGGTGTGGGTGGAGGGAACAAGGTAAGGAAAAGTGGGGAGGGTGAGGTGCCCAGGAGTGGTCAGAGAGGCGGCTGGAGAGGTGGGTGGGGGCAGACCCAGCAGGGCCTTGAATGCCAGCGTAAGGAGTATAGGATAAGGGGAGGGGGGCATGGAAAGGTTTTGAGCAGAGGAAGGACAGAGTCTGGTTTTACCTAGATCACTTTTGAATCTTGGAAGAAGTGAGACTAGGAACCAATGAGGAAGTCACTGCCGCAGTCCAGGGGAGAGGTGTGGGCTGGGCTGGGGTGGCGGGCTGCAGGGAGGAGGATGGAACTAGGGGAAGCTTGTGAGTTAGAGTGAAGAGGACATGGGTCAGGTGGGAGTGGGGGCCCAGGGAAGATACAGAGGTGGTTTTCAGGGGAGGGTGGGGGCTCCCTCATGTCTCCCCTGCCCAACTTCTCCCCAGAGTTCAGCCGACGCTGGTGTGTCCTTAGCGACGGGGTCTTGAGCTACTATGAGAATGAGCGGGCAGTGACCCCCAACGGGGAGATTCGGGCCAGCGAGATTGTGTGCCTGGCAGTGCCCCCTCCTGACACCCATGGGTGAGCACCCCTGGGGCTGAATCACAGACTGTTATTGCCGTAAGGTCTAACCCCCGATTGAGGAAATGGAAAAGGCCCAGAGAGGGGCAGAACCTTCCCAGGGGCACACAGCAACCTGGGGCTGGAGCCGGGTCTCCTGAGGCCCCAGCCTAGGGCTTTCCCACCACCTCTTAGGGGGCCAAGAAAGGACAGTGGGCAGGGGGTGGAGGCAGGGCTGCGTGGGGTGGGTCATGGCTGGGCTGGGTGGGCCTGAATCCTGGCTTGTGTATCTACAGCTTTGAGCACACCTTTGAGGTGTACACAGAAGGAGAGCGGCTATACCTGTTTGGGCTGGAGAGTGCAGAGCTGGCTCGTGAGTGGGTCAAGTGCATTGCTAAGGTGGGCCTGGGTTAGTGGGCAGGTGTGGGGAGTCTGACAGGGCCCAGGGTAGGACCTCCTGAGTCCATGTACCCAGGTACCCCAGCTCCCCTACCTCATGAATGGAGGGAGCAGACATAGGGCAGGCTGCTTGGGCCAAGGGCCCAACATAATCTGCAGTCCCCTAGCTGGGAGGTCAGGAGACCTGTGGAAGAAGGGCTGTGGGCCTTGCACTCCATCGGTGCTCAATACATGTTTAATAATGAATAACAGAGGCATCTTAGGATGGACAGTACTGACTCCAGAGGGAGTGAGCTCCTTGTTCTGGCAGAAGGAGGCTGCAGAGCTCTCCCCTGGGGACCAGAGCCAGGTGCCCTACAGGGTCCCCCTATGCTGTGAGGGCCTGTAACTCTTATTTGCTTGATCAGTCATCTGTGAGCCTTCTGATGGTCAGTCCTTTGAGCCCAGGGCACCCAGCTGAACCAGTCTTGGTCCTGGCTCTTCGGTGGTTCCTTTGCTGGTGGGGGAGACAGATGGGGCCCAGACAGCAACAATACAGTTATCAGTGCTGCAACAGAGGGCAGAGGAGGGGCATCCCTGAAGGTGTCTGGGAACATTTTCCAGAGGAGGACACCTCAGAGTGGGTATGAAATGGGGCATGATACCTGAGTTCATGAACTGTGCTGGGTTCTGCCCTGGGGAAGAGAGAGGAGATAGCTGGGTGAGAAATTGGCACATGCCCACGAGCCAAAGAGCTGGAGGGTCCCGGGCAGGCAGGGCTGTTGGCTGATGCAGTCTCCTTGGCTACCTTCCCTTTCTCCTGGCCTCCGCACTAGGCATTCATACCTCCCTTGGCTGAAGATCTGCTGACCCGGGATTTTGAGCGGCTTGGGCGCCTACCCTACAAAGCTGGCCTGAGCCTACAGCGGGCCCAGGAGGGCTGGTTCTCCCTCACTGGCTCTGAGCTCCGTGCTGTCTTCCCAGAGGGACCCTGCGAGGAGCCGCTACAACTTCGGAAACTGCAGGAGCTTTGTGCGTGGACCCAGCCCTGGGCCCCTAACTTCTAGGGCACCCTATCCTGGGCTCCCAGGCCCCCAGCGCCTCCCTGGAAGTCTGAACTCTACCCTGGCCTGGCTAGAAGGAGCCAGCCTACCCTCTTATGTCCTCTCCTGACCTTGGGGTTTATCTCAGCAACTCCATGTATTGGGGGGTGGGTCCCAGGGACCTCTGTACCCAGAGAGCCTCAGGAGGGAGTCGATTGGGGACCATGAACCGGGCCTCACCTTGACCGGCCCCTCCACAGCCGTCCAAGGGGACAGCGAGAACCAGGTGCTGGTGCTGGTGGAGCGAAGGAGGTGAGCCCTGGACTCCATGGGGGCCTCTGAGAAGCCTGGAGCAGTCTGAGAGGCTTGGGGGGGTTCGGACAGGGGTAAGCCCCCAAGTGACCGGCTCTCCCTCCACACCCAGGACGCTGTACATCCAGGGGGAGCGACGGCTGGACTTCACGGGCTGGCTGGGGGCCATCCAGAAAGCAGCGGCCAGCTCGGGGGACACGCTGTCGGAGCAGCAGCTCGGAGACTCCGATATCCCCGTGATTGTGTACCGCTGTGTGGACTACATCACGCAGTGTGGTGAGCCCCGCCCCCGTGACACAGGCCCCGCCCCACCCGCGAGACTGCCCTCCAGGCCAAGCCCCGCCTTCCCAGGATCGCCCTGGCCGTAGCTGTGAGGTCCCGCCGCCGGCTCAGTCCCACCCCTCTCCAGGCTTGACGTCGGAGGGCATCTACCGCAAGTGTGGGCAGACGTCAAAGACTCAGCGGCTGCTGGAGAGCCTGCGGCAGGACGCTCGGTCTGTGCGTCTCAAGGAGGGGGAGCAGCACGTGGACGATGTCTCCTCAGCACTCAAGCGCTTCCTGCGAGACCTGCCCGATGGGCTCTTCACTCGCACCCAGCGCCTGGCCTGGCTGGACACCTCAGGTGGGCCCCGCAGTCCTTGTCCAGCCCGAGACGCGGGCTAGTGCTGCTGGCTGGGCCACTCCCATCCCAGATTCCCTCCCTTCCACTGTCCATCCATGCACTTGGACACTTGGACGAGGCATGCCCCAGGGGACAAGCTCCAGTTCCCCTCCCTTCCTCTGCTGCTCCTTCCATTGTCACTCTAAACAGAACCAGGAAGTGCTGTCCCCTGGGATGAGAGGCAGAGCAGCCAGAGGGGTGGGACAGGGGAGATGGCTGGGGTGGGGGGTGGGGGGCGCTTCTCGACCTGATCTATCCCTCCCAACCCAGAGATTGAGGATGAGGAGGAAAAGGTCTCCAGGTACAGAGAGCTCCTGGCTCGCCTGCCTCCAGTCAACCGTGCCACAGTGAAGGCCCTTATCAGCCACCTGTACTGGTGAGGAGCGTACTATTGTATGGCTCTGGGGGGGATGGGGTGGGAAAGATTCTTCTACTCCCAACCTGGCCAACTGCCCTCTCCTCAGAACCAGGTAGGCCTGGGAACTGAATGTTGACTTTGATGTGCCCTGATTTTGGAACTTTGTTTCCCAACTTACTTCCTGCGGGGGGTTGGTGGGGAGGGGGGGTGGGGAATAGAGGAAGTTTCACCTAGGACCCAGGGGACCTTGGCCAGATCTCCCAGCTTCCCAGCTCTATTCCTCCCCAGGACCCAAGACATGGCCAGAAAGACTATTGCCACTTCCCCTTAACTAGTGGTGCACTCTGACCAGGACCTTCCCTGACCTGACTCCAGGAGCCAGTCATGGACCTGCTTGGAACTGGGAAGGTGAAGTGGGGAGGTTCTGGACTGTACTTCTCACTCATGCCTTCTGTCTTTCCCTGTCCAGCGTCCAGTGCTTCTCAGACACAAACCAGATGAACACACACAACTTAGCTATTGTGTTTGGACCCACGCTCTTCCAGACCGATGGGCAGGACTACAAGGCTGGCCGTGTGGTGGAAGACCTCATCAGCCACTATGTGGTGGTGTTCAGTGTGCGTTCTTGGCCAGTGGGCAGTGGAGGGCAGGGATGAGCCTCTTGCGTGGCAGTGATCATCTGTGTCTCCCCTCCCCCCCACCGAAGGTAGATGAGGAGGAGCTGAGGAAACAGCGGGAGGAGATCACTGCCATTGTGAAGATGCGTGTGGCTGGCACTGCCAGTGGGACCCAGGTGAAAGACAGGGCCTGGGTGAGGGGGCTCGGGACAGCTGCCTGCACCCACTGCCCAGACCTCTAGCTCAGCCCTGTCTCCTCACAGCATGCCGGTGACTTCATCTGCACAGTGTACCTGGAGGAGAAGAAGGCGGACACAGAACAGCACATCAAGGTGGGGGCTAGGGACCTAGAAGCCAGGGGACCAGGAAAGTCAGGTTGGGCCAGGCATAATAGGCTCAGGTGACCAGGGGAGCAGAGCTTCCAACCCAAGGGGGAACCCTCCTTTGGAACCTGTATGTGGCTGGTGCCAGGGCCCGTCTCTTTGCCTCCTCCCCACCCAGCTCCTCAGGAGTACTTAGAGACACTCCCCCAGCATCCCAGGACTCTAGAGGACCTGAAGGGTGGGCTCAGCCCCTGGATCACACAGTGAGGTTGGGGCAGAGCAGGGGCAGGGGTGGGGGTGCGGGCTGACCTCTTCCTCCTCGGCCACCGCAGATCCCGGCATCCATGACAGCTGAGGAGCTCACCCTGGAGATCCTGGATCGCAGGAATGTGGGCGTCAGGGAGAGGGACTACTGGACCTGCTTCGAGGTCAATGAGAGGGAGGAGGCAGGTGGGTGGCCACCAGGGTTGGGGCAGAGTATGGCATGGCCCGTACCTGTCTGGGCTGCAACCCACAGTGTGGCGACAGTGGTGGCCAAGGGGGTGTTGGAGGATGGATGCTGCTGTCTCACTGTCATCTCAGTGACGTCGGTGATAGTGTGCTGGCAGAGTTTGAGGGGATGGCTGTAATGTGGCTGATGGGAAGGGCAGTGGAGGAGGTATGACGATGCTTTCTCGGTGTCAGAATGGTGTTGCTTTCGAGGGGGCGGTGCTGAATTTGTTAATGGGATTGGCGATGAAGGGAGTGGTAGTGGTGATGACCACACAAGAGGGACGGGGCGGGGTGGGGTGTGGTGGTGTTTGTGAGGGTGGTGGTGACGGCAGTGTGAGGGAGCCATGGTGGTGAAGAGGGTGATGAAGGCATTTTAGGATGAAGGATGGTCTGAATAGCAGTGGTGGATGAGGGTGTATCTGTTCCTGTGATTTGTTGAGTGCCAGCCACTGGGCTGGGGAGCCAGACACACCATCCCTCCCCTCGCGGGGGTTAGTGTGGTCTGGAAGGGACATGAATGCCGTGATCGTTGCGATAATCGTACAACTAAGGCTGTGATAACTGCGGTGCAGGAAAGGGCCACAGCGCCGCCGGGGTTTGTAACAGGCTCTCAGGCTTTGGAGTCCCCGTGCTGGGAGGTGAAGACGAGTAGGAGTTACTTGGTAAAGGGGGAAGAAAAGTGCCTCTGGGCAGTGGGAGCAGCACAGGCAAAGGCCCTGGGGTAGCCATGGACATCACCCTTTCGAGGAGCTTGAGGTGGCAGTGAAGGGGTCGTGTCATGGGGTGGGGCTGGAGACAGAGACAGAGGCAGCCACCGGGCCTGACCACGATGCAAGGGTTAGCGATGGGAGTTTGGAGAGGTTGTTCCTTGCTGTTGGGTAGGGAGAGGTGGGGGCGGGGAATGAGACACATGCTGGAGATCACATGGAAGGCCACGGCATTAGTCCAAGGACAAATGGTAACATGGGCCAGTGTGGCAACGATGATGGACAGAAGCAAAGAGATTCGACATATGGAGGGAAGATGGGGAGGCTTTGTTTCTGGCTTGAGTGGTTTGGTGGGTGGTGTTTTCCTTGATGGGGACACACAGGAAGGATCGCTGGCTTGCTTTTAGACAGGCGGGTTGGAGCAGCTTTGGTCCCAGCCAGATGTGTTGAGCCTGAAGCTCGGGGGTGGAAAGGACGGTCCTGCTGGTGGCATGTGACGGTGCTAGTAGGCGTTGGGAGTGGACGGAGCCCGGGGACATGTAGGCGCTACATGTGCGCGCCAGGCCTCGGTGCTGTGAGGCCATGTGGTAACAGCGGGTGCGACCTCTCCCCAGAGCGCCCCCTGCACTTTGCGGAGAAGGTGCTGCCCATCCTGCACGGGCTGGGCACAGACAGCTACTTGGTGGTGAAGAAGCACCAGTCCATGGAGGCCATGCTGCTGTACCTGGGTAGGTGGTGCACCTGGGGGGTGGTGCCCACAGGGCTGGGCAGGCTGGTGGGTCCCTTCAGCTGGAGCAGGCCTGGGCAGGAGCTGCTGGTGCTCGGCAGGAGCCGCTCAGGCAGAGGGTGCCTCACGGTCAGGCCTCGTTGGTGGCCGGGACAGGCTGGGGTGGTTTTCTTCATCCTGGGACCCTCCCCTGGGTGTCCGTGTCCTTGGGCCGGGTGTCGGGGCAGCCCATGCCCACTCCAGTCTTCCCCCAGCCAGCCATGTGGGCGACACCAAGCACGGCATGATGAAGTTCCGTGAGGACCGTAGCCTCCTGGGCCTGGGCCTGCCCTCAGGTGGCTTTCACGATCGGTACTTCATCCTGAACAGCAGCTGCCTGCGGCTCTACAAGGAGATCCGGGTAAGTGACCCCGGGGGTCCGGCCGTGCAATGAGCACTGGCACCCAGGTGTGCTCACACACCTGTTCACAAACATTTGCCAGTGTCTGCCAGTGGGAGCATCCCCATCGCAGGGCCCAGGGATGGCACAGTGGCGGGAGAGAGCTAGAGACTCTTGGGACCCTTCCGCGGTGGCCCTCGGTGGCCACTCTTCTGCGCCTCGTGGCCCCACCAGGCTCTAGCACCTGGATGCCGTCACGTCAGGCTCATGCCGTCTCGCCTGTGCCTTGTCGTGGCACCTACAAGAACATGCTACATGGTGACAGCCTCCACTTTCGGCCCCTGCAGGCCCCGCCACCTCACAGGTTGTCCCTCCTCCATGCCCACTCTGTCCACATGCCAGGTGTCCTCCCACATCTTGGCACCCTGCCTCCCACATCTTCTGTACGTACCTGCCACAGCCCACCACTGCACACACTGTCCTGGCTCTGGACCTGGACCTCCTTCTTCCATAACCCTGATCCTCTATCAAACAGAGCCAGAGGTCGTGGAGCGGGGCCCCTGAGACCGTGAGTAGCTGTGAGCCAACTGCCAGCTTCCTTACACCGCCTGGGGGCCAAGCGAGCCTGGTGGGAGCGTGGGGACGCAGCCAGAGTTCTTGGCCGTCCCCAGGCATGGTTCCCTGACCCCTTGCCAGTCAGCACTGGCTCCCACCCTGTGGCTTGTGCCCTAGGCTCCTGCCCTTCATCGCCAGCCCTGCCCCAGAGTCCTTTCCCCAGGGTAGAACCCCCATCAGTGTGATGCTTTGCAGAGAACTCCATGTGGAGGCTGTGGAGCCAGGAGCGGAGGCCCCTAGGTTTGAATTAGAGTCTGATCCTCATCTTCCGCCAGCCCTGGAGCCATCCTCTTCCCGACCCTGCAGAGAGTTTCCAGCCTATCAGAACGTCT